>NW_022436990.1:7766907-7944291 GCF_009761245.1 Sapajus apella
TGAGACTCCATCTCAAAAAAAAAAAAAAAAAAAAAAAAAAAGATAAGCACAATATCACATCTTAAAAAATGAATAATTCCTTAATTTCAAATATCCAATCAGTGTTCATATTTCTTTTTCTTTTTTTTCTTTTTGAGACAGAGTTTCACTCTGTCACCCAGGCTGGAGTGCAGTGGCACAATCTTGGCTCACTGCAACCTCTGCCTCCTGGGTTCAAATGATTCTTATGCCTCAGCCTCCCAAATAGCTGGGATTACAGGCGTGAGCCACTGTGCCCATCCTGATAAAATATTTTATTGTTGTAAAATATATTTAACATATATTTAACTCATATTTGAGTCACAGTTGTTTTTTGAATAAGGATCTAAAAAAGTCCCATACATTGAAATTGCCTGATATCTCTTTTAAGATTCTGTATAAGCTCTTTCTTCATTTATGTTTTCTCCCTTATAGTTTAAGGTATATGTTTGCTCATACAAAATTCCCTCCATTTAGATTTGACTGATTACATCCCTATGGTATCACATAACATAGTCTACAGTCTTCTATGCTTCTTGTAAACTGGCAATTGAATCTAGAGGCTGGGTTTGGTGGTACATGCTACGTGTAGTCCCAGCTACTTGGGATGCTGAGGTAGAGGATTGCTTGAGCCCTGTAGTTCAAATGTAGCCTGGGCAACACAACAAGACCCTATCTCTTAATAAAATAAAATATTACGGTCCTGATGAAGTGAAAAGTCCAGTTCATTTATCAAACATTAACAAGAACCTCCTCTTTAAGTCTCTAGGCATGGAGCATTTGGGATACAGATATAAAAACACAGTTATCCCTAACCTCAAGGACTTTGCAGTCAAATGATTATAACATAATGGATGCACTAAGATGGAACACAAAGGATTGTACTTCAATCAGACCATGGACGATGAGGGCGGCCAGGAAGTCATCACAGAGGAAGTGACAGCTGAGCTGAGTTTTCAGATGAACTAGCTCAGCAAGGAATGGGAATTTCCAAGGACAAGAGCAGCAAGTTGAAGGTGGGGGCTCTTTATTAGCACACTGAAATGAGGAACTGCAAGGTGTCTAAATGTGACTCAAGCAGAGGTGTGGGAGGATGGCAGGGGACATGCCAGAAATAAGACTGGAAATGAATGCAAGGGTTAGATCTTAGGGGTCTTTATAAGAAGTCTTTTTCTGCCTGAAAGCAATGTTGCCAGGGTCGTGGGCGGGGGGCAGGGAAGCAAAGGATTTAAAACAGAAGAGTGACATGACTACCATTTTAGAGAGGTCAAAATTGTAGACTGCATGAAGGCCGGGCTAGAAAAGGGAGATCAATTAGGAGGCTTCTGCAGTAATGCAGGCAAGAGATAATTAGAAAATTGGCAATAAAGAGGAAGAGAACAGAGCCCTCTGGGAGTTAGTAAAGCAGAGCTGAGCAGGCTTAGTCACTGACTGGATGTGGGAAATGAGAGGGACAAAGTAAGACAGATTGGATGGCTGGATAGATGATGGTACCAGGACACAGTCTATGAGAGGAGGAGCTTTTCATACCCCAAGGTGGGAGAGATCTAGTAGGTAGCCAGTTATGTGGCTCTACCACTTAGTAGAGGGATCTGGGCTGCAGATAAACATTTGGTAGTCATTCAGGGAACACGCAATGGCAGGTGCCATCAGAGAGTAGATGAGCTGCAACAGGATAGGTAAAAAATCTGGAGGGAAGATAGTGAAGGATGACATCGTTGGAATACCATTATTTAAGGGGTGCTAAGAAAAGCTTATAACAGAGACTACGGCATGACCAAAAAGATAAAAAACCAGGAGACAGTGGTCTCTCAGAGAGAGACTATAAGGAGCATTTCAAGGAAGGAGCGGCTGTGTAGCAGTGCTATGGGGACACCACGTAAGATAAGAACCAAAGTGTGGCCTGTGACCAGGGGGCAGGAGTGAGATTTAAGTTGGTTCCCTAAATCCTATATAAGGATGCACAGTTTGCTTTGCCCTGAGAGACTCTGTTCTACAAGTACAGCTCTATTTTGTCTGAGCAAACAATCAGTTCTCCTCTTTGTTTCAGATACTGAGTGTTGTGGCCTCTTCCAAATCCAACCCCCAGAAGCTTTACTGTGAAGGGAGAAAGGTTTTTTTTTTTTTTTTTTTTTTTTTGAAACAGTCTCATTCTGTTGCCCAGGCTGGAGGACTACAATGGCACAAATCACAGCTCACTGCAGCTCACTCACAGCTCAACCTCCTGGGCTCAAGTGATTCTCTTACCTCAGCCTCCTGAGTAGCTGGGACTATAGGTGCACACCACAATACCTGGCTAATTTTCGTATAATTTGTAGAGACGGGGTTTCACCATGTTGCCTAGGCTGGTCTGGAATTCCTGATCTCAAGCAGTCTGCCTGCCTTGGCCTCCCAAAGTACTGGGATTACAGGTGTTAGCCACTGCACCTGAGCAGCAGAAAGTTTCTAGATTTTTTTAAGGATGCAAGAGACTTGAGAATATTCATACTCTGATCAGAAAAAGCAAGTAGCAAGGTAGAGGCTGAGAATATGGGGACAGAAAGGAAAACAAGGTTCCTGAGAAAGCAGGGGATAGACTCTAGAGAACAGGTGGAGAGAACACCTCTTGCCACCGAGATGGAAGGATAAGGGTGGGTCTAGACACAGGAGAGTCTGATTGAGTGGTTTGTGTGTAGGTGTGTGTATGTAAACATGTGAACTCGTTTATCCTGATATTTTCTATTTTCTGTGTGCGGCAGGAGGCAAGTCATCGGCAGAGGGATGGTGGAGGGGGTGGAGTAGGAGGCTTGAGGGCAACAGTGCAGATGAGATATAGCTGGTGTGGGGACTGGCAGAGGGAGCTGACTGCAGACACGTAGAGGGTAAAGCCCAGGCACGGCTAGAGACCAGTCACACCTACAGGAAGTAGCAGTTAGCCCAGTGGGAGATTTACAGGGCTCAGCATCCTGCCTGCACCATGAAAGAAGGCAACTGAAAGACAGCCAGTGAAGATAATGACTACCTTCTTTTCATTTTTTTGTTCTGTTTTGTTTTTGAAACAGGGTTTCACTCTGTCACCCAGGCTGGAGTACAGCAGTGGCACAAACATGGCTCACTGCAGTCTCGATGTCCTGGGCTCAAACCATCCTCCTGCTTCAGCCTCCTGAGGAGCTGGGACCACAGGCATGTGCCCCTATACCCGGCTAATTTTTTTCTTTTTTAGAAATGGGGTCTCACCATGTTACCTAGGCTAGACTTGAACTCCTAGGCTTAAGCAATCTTCCCACCTCAGCTTCCCAAAGTGTGGGCCATAATTGACTTCTGGTTTCATGTTAATATTTGACCAAAATAATATTCTGGTTTCATGTTAATATTTGACCAAAATATTTGTACTTTCTAGTAGAAACATAATTGAAACATCAGTCATCTAATATCATTCTTCCTATTTATTTACTACTAGTAATTGGAGATACTATTCTAAATTTATATTTACATCAGTTTCGGATCCGTGGTTTTGTGTTCTGGTACAAGGTAGGATTCCTCAAGTACCCTCTTGCCTGCACCTGTGCCTCCCCTACCCCTCCACTAACCTTACAGTGTTATTAAAATTTATCAAGTCTCCACGCGTGATGGCTCACGCCTATAATCCCAGCATTTTGGGAGGTTGAGGCGGGTGGATCACGAGGTCAGGAAACCAGCCTGGCCAACATGGTGAAATCCCAACTCTACTAAAAATACAAAAATTAGCCGGGCATGGTGGCAGTGCCTGCAATCCCAGCTACTCGGGAGGCTGAGGCAGGAGAATTGCTTGAACCTGGGAGGTGGAGATTGCAACGAGCCAAGATTGTGTCACTGCACTCCAGCCTGGACAACAGAGCAAGACTGTCTTGGGGGGGGGAAAAAAATCAAGTCATCATTAACAAAAATATTAAACATTATTTACATACAATTTTTTGTAAAGATGAAATTATCTTTGATCGTTTTCTATTATTTCTCACAGCAATTTATGAGGGAAGTCAGCAGTGTTTTCTCATTTAGACAATAAGGAAGCTAAAGGAAAGAGAAATTAGGGACTTAGTCAAGGTGTTCCTAAGTGGTAATTAAAGAAAGGATCTTGTTTTCACAATTGCGAATTGTGCTGCTATAAACTTGCATGTGCAAGTATCTTTTTCACATAATGACTTCCATGCCCATCAATCAACAGGTGGATAAAGCAACTGTGGTATATAAATATATATATGTATATATATATGATGGAACACTACTCAGCCATAAAAAGGAATGAATTAATGGCATTCTCAGCGACCTGGATGAAATTGGAGACGACTATTCTAAGTGAAATAACTCAAGAATGGAAAACCAATCATCTGAAGTTCTCACAAGTGGGAGCTAAGCTATAAAAATGCAAAGGCAAAAGAATGACACAGTGGACTTTGGGGATTTAGGGGGAAAGAGTGGGAAGGGGGTGGGAAGGGGGCAAGGGATAAAAAACTACAAATTGTGTGCAGTGATGGGTGCACCAAAATCTTACAGATCACCACCAAAGAACTTAACCATGTCTTCAGTGAGGTTGTGTTTTTTATTCTAAAAAAAAGGAAAAAGAAAAAAGAGCTGGGCGCAGTGGCTCACGCCTGTAATCCCAGCACTTTGGGAGGCCGAGGCGGGTGGATCACGAGGTCAAGAGATCGAGACCATCCTGGCCAACATAGTGAAACCCCATCTCCACTAAAAATACGAAAATTAGCTGGGCGTGGTGGTGCATGCCTGTAGTCCCAGCTACTCGGAAGGCTGAGGCAGGAGAATTGCTTGAACCCGGGAGGCAGAGGTTGCAGTCAGCCAAAATCGCACCACGGCACTCAAGCCTGGCGCCTGGCGACAGAGTGAGACTCTGTCTCAAAAAAAAAAAAAAAAAAAAGAACTTAATCATGAACTAAACACCACCTTTTCCCCAATAATCTATAGAAATAAAAAATTAAAAAAAAAAAAAAAAAAAGAAAATGGAGATTGGCCATCCCCCAAAAAATAAAATAAAAAATAAAGGATCTCAAAACCATCTGGCTCTCAAGGCAAGTTCTCTCTGGCAATACCTAATTCTTTTAATGACTTCAGGAAACAATCAGAGGCCTATTTGATAAGGTGGTTCAGGGAGGCCATGTGTGTGAGTGCTTAAGTACATTTCCTTCCTCAATCTACCTCTGCACCTTCTGGTTAACTTCCCTTCCTTTAATGAATCAGTCCAGGGATGGTGAGGAGAAGCTGCACTTTATCTGAGCCTTAGCCAGGGGCAGGCCCCAATTCTATTCAGCTAGTCTGACACTGCTTGGATAATGCATCAGTGTCATTCCCTGGCAGCTTCTGATGTTATTATTCTATGCGTGAAATGAATCAAGGTAAATAGCTCTTCAGGAACCAGAGGATGTTCACAGATCCCTAAACTCAATAATAATTTTCTTCTCTCTTTTTTTCCGCCGCCTCCTCCCTCCAAATTTTTTTCTCTCTAAAAGAACTGATGTAGAAGGAGAGTCTGATTAAAGTAGAAACTGTTCTCCCTGAATATGGTCAGTAGCTGTTATTAGTCCAAACTGGGAGTAGGTAGGGTGTTTGCTGAGCAAGGCACCATGCATTTGAAGGGTGTAAGACATTTTTTCTTTTTTTGAGACAGAGTCTTGCTTTGTCACTAGGCTGGCGTGTTGTGCCGCAATCTTGGCTCACTGCAACCTCCACCTCCCAGATTCAAGCAATTCGCCTGCCTCAGCCTCCAGAGTAGCTGGGACTACAGGCATGTGCCACCACACTCAACTAATTTTTTGTATTTTTGTAGAGATGGGGTTTCACCATGTTGGCCAGGCTAGTCTCGATCTCCTGACCTCATGATCCATCTGCCTTGGCCTCCGCCTCCCAAAGTGCTGGGATTACCGGTGTGAGACACCACACTCAGCCATTTTTTTTTTTTTTTTTTTTTTGAGACCGAGTCTTGCTCTGTCACCCAGGATAGACTGCAGTGGTGTGATCTTGGCTCACTGGGTTCAGGTGATTCTCCTGACTCAGCCTCCCGAGTAGCTGGAACCACAGGCATGCGCCACCATGCCTGGCTATTTTTTGTATTTTTGGTACAGACAGGGTTTCGCCATGTTGCCCAGGCTGGTCTCAAACTCCTGACCTCAAGTGATCTGCCCACCTGGGCCTCCCGAAGTGCTGGGATTACAGGCATGAGCCATTGTGCCTGGTCCCTTTTCTCGGATAAAACCATGTGAGGGTGCACACCAGGAAGGATGTAAAGTGATTTAGTCTTTGACCTGCCTCCTCTTTACATATTCACATAGCTATAGTTCAGAACCTGAACTTTGAAAGGAGAGCAAATTAATTTTAAATATATGATGACATTTAAGACAGTACCTTTAGTTATAAGCTGAGATATTTGAAATTCCACAAAAAAAGGAAGTTCTTAAAATAGCCACAGGTAACCCACATAGTGTTCTGACATGAAGGATTTCTAATACCAGCTCCACAATTGTTTGGGAGACTAAAGCCAGGATATATACTATCACACTGGTCTTTAAGAAAAAAAAAGCCAGGAAATTTATCTTCATTTTTTTGGTCTTGCTCTGTTATCCAGGCTGCAGTGCAGTGACATGATCATGGCTTATTGTGGTCTCAATCTCTCAGGCTCAAACAATCCTCTCACCTCAGCCTTGCAGGTGCACATTATCATGCCTGGCTAATTTTTTTTTTTTATGTTTTTATTTTTTTTAGAGATAGAGTCTCATGATGTTGCCCAGGCTGGTCTTGAACTCCTGGGTTCAAGCAATCTTCCTGCCTCTGCTTCCCAAAGTGCTGAGATTATAGGTATAAGCCACTATGCCTAGCCCATCTTCACTTTTTATGTGATTACCTCATTAAAGATAACCTCATGGTAATTTGGGGCTTGAACTGGAATTAATCATCCTGGGTAGGAATTTTCCTATTTGAGTCTGTCTGGATTTGAGGATATAATGGGGTTAAGTCAAAAGCAGACAAGAGAAAGCAAAAAAGCAAATATTCTTTCATGTGCACTTATTAATTTTGACAATTATTTCCCACAAACTGAGAGAATGCAAGACCATTTCAGGGACAAAGACAATGACTGATGAACTCTCTTGAGGCAGTGTTCCAGAACTCAGGAGATCACAAACATAATGCTTGAAATTGATGCATTGTGCTCGCCACAAAATTGACAGCGGAAAAACAAGGAAGTTATAACTTACACTAGTCCAGTGGAATTTTCTACTTGTTTTTATGATGCTATTACTCTCTGCAGGTTAGCTAATACCCAGTTTAAGTCCCTTGTTTGTCTTCATTCCTCTTGCTTTTCTCTTGAGCTAAGTTTTGGGAAGAGAATCCCTGTCCTAGACATAGAGTGACTCTGTATTTCTCAAATGACTGCTATATTCAACATTTTTCTGTGTACCTCTGAAAATGCCACCAATGGGGAGTGCAGAAAACCTAACAAAGTTGTGGCTTGAGGCTTCAAGCTTCAGATACTCTTGTCATATTTTCATTACTCGGCTGCTCCATTGGTGCTGCCCTGGCCTCAATTATACCTTTGACAGCTATTGCTGCTTGCAGAGAGAGAAGGGGATCATGATTTATTTAAAGGAAGCTTAATCATACTGTCTTGCTGGAACTAATTATATTACATATAATTAATTATATTCTATATTATATATATACCATACAACAGACAGATTATAACTTAATGAAAATGGGAGAATTGGAAGATGAGAAAAAGAAGCTTTCGCCGGGTGATATTTTAAGGGCTGCAAGCTTTTAAGTCTAGGGTGTAACCAGAGGAAAGAGGCTGAGGCTGACTGAGCAGGAGTCCTACTTCTACCTCTTTGTACACAGATCTGAAAGTATTTGTTGACTGACTCACTATATAAAGCACTTTGAATCTCTTGGGGAAAAAAAAAAAAGGATTTATGGATATATACAAAATACTATTACTTCATTATAATGTCATAAATGATCCCACTGGTTTACATTAGACCCACCATGTCCTATATCCTGCTTTCGTCTGTCTTTGGTATTTTAGGGAATTTCAATTATCTCATCTTGTCCTTAGTCAATGAAACAATTCTACGGAGGAAGAGAAATGCCCTTCCTGCTTTGGGAACATCCTGTCAAGTGTGGGATGTTTCCTGCTCACCACTATCTTCTATGATGCCATTAGCACCCACACAGTCATCCAGCCTTTTAGAAAACTATTAAATTGTTGGCCTAGATGGATTTCCCCAGCTAGCTGAGAGTCAAAGCTGTCTAAAAGACAGAAGATTCGCCTCCTGACTCATAGCGTGACTTTTCTCCGAACATTTACATGCATTTGGTCTTTTTAGTTTCTCTGTAAGATATCTGTGTTCCCTTCTTATCCTGTGAGGCAAGAAAGGATAGGTATTTTGAAGACCAAAAACTAATTTTGGGAAGATTAAACTAACTTATTTTGATACACTTAAATTTCCACTTTCAAAAGGTTTACTGAAAATTCCCCCTAGGGTTCTAGGTCAAGTCCATATATAGGGAATAATTTGCTCACTCTGGGAAAGTACATGAATACTGTCAGGATCAAAGGGCTCCATTTCATGACTAGAAGAGAAAGAGTAAGATGAGCAGGGAGCTCAGAAGCTTGAAAATTTGTGTAGCCTTGCCACGGCTGCACTAATTCACACATCTTTTGTCTTGCTACAAAGCCACACACAATTGTACACTACAGTTATTAATTTTGTTTTCTGGTAAAGTACTGTCAGTTCAAAATATATAAAATACCTGGCTATATAAAAAGGTACCTTATAATGGATGACTGGATGCAGAAAAAGTAATAATAAGAGAAATGAAGGGAGGGAAGAAGGAAGGGAGGGACATCTTAGACATCTCCAGTTCATGTTTTAAGCCATTTATGCAGCTCTGCAGTGGAAGGACTTACACATAAATGAAACTGGATAGATACATAATAGAGACCTTTTCAACTTGTATTATTTAATAGTTTAATAATTGTAATTAAGAGCATAAGCTTTGGCATCAGGCTGCCTGGGTTCAAATTCTAATTCTATTATATACCAACTGTGTGACCTTGGGGAAGTTCCATTTTCTCTCTGAGCCTGTTTCATCACTGGTAAAGTGGAAATCATGATTGGTTTATTATGAGGGTTACTTTAGATAATGTATGTAGACACAAACCACATGGGAAAATAATCAATGTTAGCTATCACTACACAATAGAGACTGGATTAGGGAATCTAGAGTTCCCAAGCCTTACTATTTTCTCCCCACCTCCTAAACAAAGAGCAAAAAAGAAAAGAAAAGAAGAGTAAAACAAAAGGCAGAGAAAAAGAGTTTCTTTTGGCATTATCACAGATTTGGGTGGTTTTTGTGATAATCTGTCTGTCAACACTTGGTAAGAGTAGAACATAAACTTTCAGGTTAAGGCAAACTGAACACATGCATCTAATCTTAATCCCACTTGAAATTCCATTAAAACTATAATACAGACCTTCTAAACTGACAAATCCACAACGACTTTGGAGAAAGCAGCAACAAAATTTTGGAAGCTGGAAAGCAGGTGGACAAGTGGTAACTGACTTTACAGATTCAACAAGTCAAATCTCAAGAGAGGGTAAGCTAAGAACCAACCCAATTTTCAAGACTCCAGAACTGGAAGTAAAGGAGTAAGGCTTAATAGAAGTGTGTGGCTGAACTAAGGAGAAGTAGGGAAAACTGCTGAAGAAGCATTAGATTCCTAGACTCACATACCCTTGCCCCCTCAACTACATATTGCTTTTGCTGGGGTAGGAGATAGAGTAACACTGGGAGCATAAAACACTGTCTTCAAAATTCTGAAAGATTATTTCTAGCCTGAGATCTATTTTCAGCTATATCAGCATGTGTAAGAATAATATAAAGACATTTTCAGACATGGAAGCTCACAAAAATTTTACCTCCCATGTACCCTTCTTTGAGAAGCTCCTGGAGAATTTTTCACTAAAGAGGCTAATCCAAGAAGGAGAAAGACAGGAAATAGGAGCTCCAATACAGGAGAGAGGTAATGAGAATCCCCCAGAAGATGGTAAAGGGAGATCTCAGGATGACAGCTGTGTATCAGAGAGAGAGGGCAATGAGTCCACATTGAAAAGTGACTCAAGAGATAGCCATATTGCATACTGTCATCACCAAGATCCCCACTGTTGTCACTTTACTATTTTTTTGAGACAGGGTCTCATTCTCTTTCTTAGGCTGGAGTGCAAGTGGCACTATCAGGGCCCACTGCAACCTTGACCTCCTAGACTCAAGTGATCCTTCTGCCTCCTGCCCCTCAAGTAGCTGGGACTACAGGTTTGTACCACCACACTTGTATTTTTAGTAGAGATGGGGGTCTCACCATGTTGTCCAGGCTGGTCTTGAACTCCTGGACTCAAGCAATCCGCTCACCTCGGCCTCCCAAAGTGTTGGCATGAGGTGTGAGCCACTGTGCATGGCCACCATTTTAACCGGAGTATTGAATGCCTGAGTGAGTCTGTACTTGGCTTCTTTTAACCATAGTCCAGAGTTTCCATACTCTAACATCCCGTGGAACCTTAATCAGTGAAGACTTGCATTCTACTGAAAATGTAAGAAATTTTTGCTTTGACCTCCTCCTGAAAGCTGGAGGCCTAACTTTAGAGGCAGAAAAACAGCAGCTTGTTCTGTTTGACCAGATTTTCTGTTGGATGATGTTGGGTACCAGGTCCAAACTACAGCTCTGCCAGATGCCCTGATTTTGGTAAACCCTCTGTTTCCTAAGACTTGAACTTGAACTCTGATTTCCCCAGAAGGGGCTCCCAAAGAATAAAGTCAGATGATAAACCAAAGACCTTGCTCAGCTTATCTTCTCAAGGGAGCTTTCATCTGATAGTAACAATCTTGCCCCTTCCTCAGATAGCTAGAGTTGAGCTTGCTCCTCAGTTTTTCAATCATAAATAATAAAAAGCAAGAAAATTATTTACACAGCCAGGTGTGGTGGCTCATGCCTGTAATCCCAGCACTCTGGGAGGCCAAGGCAGGTGGCTCATAAGGTCAGGAGTTCGAGACCAGACTGACCAAAATGGGGAAACTCATCTCTACTAAAAATACAAAACTTAGCCAGGTGTGGTGGCACACACTCGTAATCCCAGCTACCCAAGAAGCTGAGGCAGGAGAATCGATTGAACGTGGGAGGTGGAGGCTGCAGTGAGTTGAGATCGTGCCACTGCACTCCAGCCTGGGCAACAGAGTAAGACTCCAACTAAAAAAAAAAAAAAAAAAAAGAAAGAAAAGAAAGAAAATGATTTACACAGAAGTCAGGATTATGTTACCTGACTGGGGTAAAGAGTTGGAGACAAAGTTAGTAGGAGAAAGGAGAAGAGGTTAGAAGAGGTTAAACAGGACACACAAGCAGTTTTTTTTTTTTTTTTTTTTGAGACGGAGTTTCACTCTTGTTACCCAGGCTGGAGTGCAATGGTGCGATCTCGGCTCACCGCAACCTCCACCTCCTGAGTTCAGGCAATTCTCCTGCCTCAGCCTCCTGAGTAGCTGGGATTACAGGCACGCACCACCATGCCCAGCTAATGTTTTGTATTTTTAGTAGAGACGAGGTTTCACCATGTTGACCAGGATGGTCTCGATCTCTTGACCTCGTGATCCACCCGCCTCGGCCTCCCAAAGTGCTGGGATTACAGGCTTGAGCCACCGCGCCCGGCCCATAAGCAGCTTCTTAACCCGACTGGTGGGTACAAAGTTGTTAGTTTTAGTATTACTCTTTAAACTACACAATTACATTTAAACAATCTTTATACATGATACATTTTATGTGTACACACAAAGGCTTTGTATTTTTTAGAAAACCACATAAAATTGCCAATATTCTACCATTTTTGATATACAAAAACAGCAACCTCATATGTTTAAACCTAATCATTCAGGCTCAGTAATGTACTTTGTGCCTTCGAGGCAAATTAAGAGCCTACGTTTCCCCATGTGCAAAATGGAGTTATAAAAAAAAAAAAGATGATATCCAAGAAAAGTAAATATAGGGAAAAAAAAATTAACAAAAAAGTGGATTTCTGCATTAAATTTTATTTAATGAACTCTCATAATTGTGTAACTCTCATATTATGTATGTAACACCGTAATACCTGTCCTCTAAAAAGTTAAAATGTTTGTCTCTAATAGAGGAAATTCTTTATGTTTCTCAGAGGGAAGATTTGGCAAATATTGTATTGATATAACTGTAGTTTAATATAACATAACAATGAGGACTTATGAAAAGTTTTTAGAAATCCCCAAATCCTCACATCTTCCTTACTTCCGCTTTTCTTGGCAGAAAGGGAAACAGAAAGTGGAAATGGTGGGAAGCAATAATGGGGACTGATCTGAGGATATCAGAACATGAAATGAGACAAGTGTATTCAATATACTTGAATCAAGGGAGAAACATGGACGGCTGACTTGGCTCTTGGTAGAAGAGCTGTTTTAAGCCTCTTTTTTTAGGCATATAGATTAAAAAGTGACCTAAACCAAAAAGAAAACTCTTCCATTTTTCCCCCTTTAGCTAATTACTAGGCAATTAAGATATGTCAAAAGTACTTTACATATTAATGCGTTTATACACATCACCATTTAATCCTCATAGACACCCTTATTAATTTGGTACCATTATGACCACCCACTTCTACTTCCCTTTTACTTATGAGGAAACTGAGCCACAGCAAGGTTAAGGAACTAGTTCAAAGTTACAGGCCAGTAAGTAGCAGAGCTAGGTTTCAAACATAGGCAATTCTAACCACAAACTCACATTCTTTTTTTTTTTTTTTTTTTTTTTTAGACATGGTCTCTATTGCCCAGGCTGGATTACAGTGGTGTGATCACGGCTCACTGTAGACTCAGCCTCCTGGTCTCAAGCCATCCTCCTGCCTCAGCCTCCCAAGTAGCTGGGAGCACAGGGGTGCACCACCACGCCTGGCTGATTTTTGTAGAGACCAGAATCTCACTCTGTTGCTCATAGGCTGGTGTCTAACTCCTGGGCTCAAGAGATCTCCCTGCCTCCGCCTCCCAAAGTGTTGGGATTACAGGCGTGAGCCACGGTGCCCAGCCCTGTCCTTTATCCTACAGCTAACTGCAACTATGATTATTCCAGTAACATCTTTTGCATCCTTCTTAAGTGAACTGTGGGAAATCCTTAGGTACTTTTGTTGGAAACCTAACACTATATTTCTCAGCTGGGATGTACATGAGCAGTACTTGGCAATACATTGAAGGTACATGAAGCCATAAGACAAACAAGACTTAACTTCCTGGAGTGACCATTACTTCAGGTTTGGTTTTTTTGGGAGAAACTCCTTGTAAAAACAAAGGAGACAACACAGATATACCACGATGTCTTTGAATGCAAGATCTGCACTAAATTTTAAGATAAGAGAAGTATCACTCCAAGGACATTTTCCACTTCCCTCAGGGTTGTTTGCTTAAGTCTTTGGGGATAAGAGCTCTTTCTCCTCTGCTGGTAAGAGCACTTTGCAAATAGTTGAGGAGTGATTACTGGATTGTAAAATATGTCAGCTAAGCACAGCACTCTACCCAGGTCAAGAACAAAGTCACAATACCAAATATGGCACTAATCTATTTAAAACTTCCAAAATATTGTACTTAGAAATATATTATATCTATATATATATATATATAGATAGATAGATAGATAGATACACACACATATATATGTATATGAAATGTAAATTTTTGAATAGTATAATTATGCCATATTTGTGCAAAATACTTATGTATGTATGCTGAAAATAGTCTTAAAAGATAAATACTACACTGTTAGTGGTGGTTTCTTCTGGGGAATAGGACTAGGAGAGGGCTTTCATTTTCTATCATTTGATATTATTTGACTCCTCCCGAACAATAAACATGTATACTATCTTTGTCAAGGAAGAAAAACAATACCCAAATGTAAAAAATACCAACAGAAGAACATACAGTAACCCCAAAGACTAAAAATAAATAAGGATCCCTAGAGATCTTCCAAGACAGTAACCCTGTGAATAAAGGTTAATCTGAAAGTCATCACAATATATGCAGAGCAGGTTCAGCCTGAGTTTATCAAATTCAACACAAATATCTATATGGTATCCACATGTGATAGGTGCTACTTGAGGTGCAGGAATATTTAAATCTTTCTATCAATTCATTCCATAGTAGGAAGACAGACATAAATAAATTGCTGTAATGCATATTATTCTAATACGATACAAATAATATACAAATTTACTAAATGGGTGTTCATTTTCTGCTCCAGGTACTACCTGAAGCACCGGTGGATTAAGGGTAAACAAGACATGGTCCCTGCTCTTAGTGACTTTAGAGCCCATTGGGAGTAAATAAAAGGCGTTGGTAGAATCGCCAGGGTAGGAGAAAAGAGAAGCCTATGAAAAGTTTTGAAAGCTAAAGTGGAACTCCCCGGTTTGGAACTTCTTTAATCTTCTCTAGATTAAAGAATTAGCAAATGCAAGGGCCAGGCGCAGTGGCTCATGCCTGTAATCCCAGTACTTTGGGAGGCCGAGGTGGGTGGACCATGAGGTCAGGAGTTCAAGACCAGCCTGGCCAAGATGGTGAAACCCCATCTCTACTAAAAATACAAAAATTAGTGAGGGACAGTGACAGGTGCCTGTAATCCCAGCTACTCAGGAGGTTGAGGAAGGAGAATCACCTGAACCCAGGAGACAGCGGTGGCAGTGAGCCAAGATCATGCTATTGCACTCTAGCATGGGTGACAGAGCAGGACTCTGACTCAAAAAAAAAAAAAAAAAAAAGAATCAGCAAATGCAAAGGCACAAATGAGTGAAACAGCATGGTATGTTGAGAGAATAACAAGAATTTTAGGACCAGGCCAGGTGTGGTGGCTCACACCTATAATCCCTGCACTTTGGGAGGCTGAGGTGGGTGGATCACAAGGTCAAGAGATCGAGACCATCCTGACCAACATGGTGAAATCCTATCTCTACTAAAAATTAAAAACTAGCTGGGCATGGTGGTGCATGTCTGTAATCTCAGCTACTTGGGAGGCTGAGGCAGGGGAATCGCTTGAACCTGGGAGGCGGAAGTTGCAGTGAGCTGAGATCGTGTCACTGCACTCCAGCCCGAACAGAGTCAGACTCCAGCTCAAAAAAAAAAAAAAAGAATTTTAGGACCAGTGGAGTGTACAGTGCAGGGTGGGAGAGAGGAGAAGCCAAGGAGAGGGAGAGTGGAGTGGCTGGGAGGTAGGCAGGACTCTTGCATAAGGCATACAGGATCTTGGATTTTGTGATGAGAAGCCTCTGACGGGTGGTAGTAGCAGGAAAGTGAAACGTTCAGATGTCCATTTCAGAAAGAACACTCTCACTGAGGTTCAGAATGTATTGAGGCCAATTATTAGACTTCAGCAACAGTGAGAGATGAAAAGGGTCTAAGACCAAAATAAACCAGAGCAGCTCTGTCCAAGAGAAATATAATGTGAGCCACAAATGACAGCTAAAAGTTTAACTGTAAATTTGGATACTCAAATCCCTGATATAAAATTGCCATCCTCTTAAGCTTTCTTTTTTTGAGATGTAGTCTCTCTCTGTCACCCAGGCTGGAGTGCAGTGGCACGATCTCAGCTCATTGCAACCTCCGCTTCCTGAGTTCAAGCGATTCTCCTACCTCAGCTTCCTGAGTAGCTGAGATTATAGGCACGTGCCACCATGCCCCACTAAGCTTTGTATTTTTAGTAGAGACGGGGTTTCACCATGTTGGCCAGGCTAGTGTAGAACTCCTGACCTCAAGTGATGCTCCTGCCCTAGCCTCCCAAAGTGCTAGGATTACAGATGTGAGCCACTGTGCCCAGCCTTCCCTCCCGTGTATTTTAAATCATCTCTAGATTACTTATAATAGTCAACATAATGTAAATGCAATCTAAGTAGTTGTTATACTGTATTATTTAGGGAATGATGACAAGGAAAAACATCTGTATACACAATTTTTTTCAAATATTTTATATCTGCGGTTGGTTGAATCCATGGACAAGGGGAACCCACAAATAGGGAGGGCTGACTGTATTTCACACAGCACATCTCAGTTTGGTTAGCCACATTTCAAGGGCTCCATAGACACACTGGCTAGCAGCTACCATATTGGACAGCGCAGGACCAGAGGGACTAACTGAGGAGGCAATATCAGCCCCATGTGTTGATTTAGACAATGCAGAGGAAGAACAAGGAGGCAGAAATCACTGTGATCGCTGGCCTGGGTAATCTGATGGAGGGTACCAGCATATTAAGTAGGGGATATAGAAAGAAGAACAGGTCTGAGGAAGGAGAAGGAGAAGATAAAAAGTTTGATTTCAGCTTCTTTACTTTGAAATGCTTGAGCATGAAGTAATTTGCCCAAGAAAATCTAGCCAGTAAGTGACAGAGCCAGAATGTTGATCTAGATCTCTTTGATGCCAACCCTTTCCTAAAGATATTTAGTGGGAATTTGACAAAAAAGAAGGATGAGGCATGGAAGATAAAGTTTTTCTTTCTTTTCATTCACTGCAAAGTATTTTTGCACTGACAGGTGTCAAAACAAAACAAAACAGAACAAAAAAAACAGGCTGGGCACAGTAGCTCACGCCTGTAATCCCAGCACTTTGGGAGGCTGAGGTGGGCAAATCACTTGAGGCCAGGAGTTTGAGACCAGCCTGACCAACACAGTGAAACTCTATCTCTATTGAAAATACAAAAATTAGCTGTGCATGGTGGTACACACCTGTAATTCCAGCTACTCGGAGGCTGAGGCACAAGAATCGCTTGAGCCTGGGAGGCGGAGGTTGCAGTGAGCTGAGATCGTGCCATTGCACTACAGCCTGGGTGACACAGAGAGACTTCATCTCCAAAACAATAAAAAATTAAAAAAAAAATTAAACAAATGAAACAGGTATGTGAAGCTGCACATTACACCTCTAAAGTAACTATTTCTTGCATTAACAGCACAGTCATACTTGTCAGTATTTTTGAAGAAGAAAATCTAATATAAAATGATATATTCAATTACCCTATTTTGTAAATACACACCCAGCTAGAAGAGGGATTTTAAGATTTCATCAAAATCATCTTCATTCAATAGGTGAAGATACTAATTCTAAGAACAATCTAATAGCCAGAAAACTGCTATCAATTTCTGATATGTTATAGAATTAAAAAAAATGAGGAGATGCAGTCTGATTCAACATGCTAGTTCAAGGATGTTTACTTGAACTAAATATTGGTTCTTTCCCAACACCTGTATAGCTAATGCAGCATAGGAAAAGTGACACCACTAAAATAAAGTGGGAGGCACCACAGCTGTCCCTCAAATTATTTGCTGTCTCAAAACACAGTTGGTTGCCTTGGAAATGGCTGTGACTACCTGCACGTGTGCAGACGCACGTAGCTATGGATGGGGGTAAACAAACAAAGACCAAGAAAACCCACCTGGGTAAATTTTAAAACAACAAAAAAAGATGGTTTAAAAGTTGGCCACTACCCAGGAAGCAGTAGCCACAGTATTTCTAAAGAAAGCTAAAATAAAAATGTATATATGCAGAATGCAAAGAAACAGGTATAACTTTGATGGTAGTGAAATGACTGATGAACCACCAACTCTAATGCCAATCAGTACTACATTCCTACTAAGCTCTCTGTTTCAAAAACTATTCTAATATTTTCATGTTTTTAAGACAAAGTCTCACTCTGTCACCCAGGCTAGAGTGCAATGGTGTGATCTTGGCTCTCACTGCTACCTCTGTCTCCCGGGTTCAAGCGATTTTCCTGTCTCGGCTTCCTGAGTAGCTGGGACTACGGGTACGTGCCACCACAACCAGCTAATTTTTGTATTTTAGTAGAGATGAGGATTCGCCATGTTGGCCAGACTCCTGGCCGACTCCTGACTGCAGGTGATCTGCCTGCCTCCGCCTCCCAAAGTGCTGAGATTATAGGCATGAGCTGCCATCCCTGGCCAACTTTTCCAATTTTTTTTTTTCTATAAAGGCCAGAGCAGAAGACCCTTGGTTTTCTTCAGTTATAAAGGGCAGGACAGTTCATGAGTTGGCATGACACTGGTATGGCTTCATTCACATAATGCTCACAGGCAATGTTCGAAATGCCAAAGAAACAATGTGTCATGTACATGTAACCTGTCAAAGGTCACAAGAATCTTGCTTGTAAAATTTAGACCAGCCATCTAATTTTATGCACACCATATAGTAGTCTGTTCTTGTTCTTCAGCAGCTCATTACCTGATCTAATGAACTCTTATTTATAAGCTGGTATTCAAATGCTGAGAACAAAAGGGGCTCCAGTTTGATCATGTGCTTTGAAAAAATATTGTTTTGGGGGAAGCAGATATCTCTGGAGAAAGCATAGGAAATAGATTTAGTGTAGGTTTTTTTTTTTTTTTTTCGAGATGGAGTCTCACTCCATCACCCAGGCTGGAGTGCAGTGGCACCATCTTAGCTCATTGCAACCTCCACCTCCTGGGTTCTCCTGCCTCAGTTTCCCAAGTAGCTGGGATTACATGCACCTGTCACCACGCCTGGCTAATTTTTTTTTTTTTTTTTTTGTATTTTTAGTAGAGACGGGGTTTCACCATGTTGCCCAGGCTGGTTTTGAACTCCTGACCTCAAGTGATCCACCCACCTCATCTCCCAAAGTGCTAGGATTACAGGTGTGAGCCACACTGCCTGGCCTAGTGCAGTGTTTTGAGAGCTGTTACCTCTGGGCAAGTCACAGCCTTTTAAGCCAGTTTCCTTTATGTAAAGTAAGAAAAATACAACTACTTAGTCCACAGGGACATGTGAGGATCAAATCACTTAATATTTACAAAAGGGCTCTGCAATCTGTATAAAAGACTACCCATTGTTCGTGAAAGCACAATGTGATACATTTATATATAGCTTTGATATGCCTTAAGAAGGTTAAGACTTTAAGAGAACTAGGAGGTTTTATGAAAATAGAGTTGACATATTTTCCCCAAAGTTCTTGACTTTAATTCCTTTAAGCACATTCTTTTCCTCGTTTTTAGATTCCACTGTCATCACTTTAGTTCAAGATGTCATTAGGTCTTTTGGTTGGGCTCTCAGTGCAGTTTCTCCTGTGACATTGCCAGCTTACTTTTCCTACAACCTTACTTTCTTTGTGTCATTTTCCTATACAAACTCATCCTCCAAATCCTAATTTCTGGCATTGGTAAACTGTCCAAACCTACAGGTGTAAACAAATCCAGAGAACTACCTGGTGAGTGGGTACCTATGTGGGTTTGGGAATTACAAATGCATATCATAGGGCATGATAGTGTGGCACGGTAAAAGACCATGGACTTTGGTGTCAGATTGGCATTTCAATTCTGAATCTGTTACTTGTATTAATGATCTCAGGGAAGTGACTTAACTGCACCTCAGTTTTCTCATTTGTAAAATGAGAATCTAATTACTTCATAGGATTGCTTAAGCAGAGTGTCCAGCTTTAATAGAGTGTTCCGTTTCTGGCCCTTCACATAAAACGCAGAGAAAAAAAAAGATGTGTTAACTTAGAATGGCTATGTGCATTATATTTGGAATTTTGTTTGTTTTACTTAATAAACAGATATATCTAATTTAAAAGTTTATGGAGTCAGATGTTCAAGGGAAAAAAAGAGTTTAAGAAGGTAAAAAGTCACAATTGGAAAGGGGAACTATAAATATTTTAATATATTCAGATATCTCCCTAGTCAAAGCATTAACTATAAATCGATTTAAGTTACATGGACATTTTTGCCTGTGGAAAAGGATAGATTTGAAGGAAACAAAACTGAAGATGGGAAACCAGTTAGGAGGCTGTGGTAGGAATATAAGCAGATACTAATAAGGATCTGATGAGAAGGATATAGTAAGAGAGGAAGAAAGAGAATGGATTTGAGAAACAGAGCTGGGCATTGTGGTTCATGCCTGTAATCCCAGCACTTTGGGAGGTCTAGGTGGGAGGATTGCTTCAGTCTGGGAGTTTGAGATTAGCCTGGACAACACAGGGAGACTTTGTCTCTACAAAACATCTAAAGTGGTGGCGCACACATGTCGTCCTGCAGAGGCAGAAGGATCACTTCAGTCCAGGAGTTCAAGGCTGCAGTGAGCTGTGATGTTGCCACTGCACTGTAGCCTGGGTGACAGAGTGAGACTCTGTCTCAAAAAGAAGAAGAAGAAAGAAGAAAGATGAAGAAGAAAGAAGAAAGAAAGGAAAGAAAGAAAGAAAGAAAGAAAGAAAGAAAGAAAGAAAGAAAGAAAGAGGAGGAGGAAGAAAGAAGAAAGAAGAAAGAAGAAGAGAAGTAATTAGGAGACAAATTGTCAAGACTTGGTGAATGACTGGTACCATCCATGGGTGTAGAAGTCTGGCAGGAAGATGCTGAGTTCAGTTTTGGACACACAGTATTTAGTTTGAAGTACCTGTCTAAGGCAAAGATGTAGATTTAGAACTTTGTTAAGTAGAAAAGTACTGGAGAAAGTAGATGATCTGAGTAATTTATCTCTTGGAGTGGTTAAAAAAAGAAGAAAAAATAATAAGAAAAAAGAAAAAAAAAAAAGAAAGTAGATGAGATCAACCAAGGTGGCGTCTCAGAAAGAACATCAGAGACCAACACTCAAGGAATAAGAGAGGAAGGAAAGTTCAAAAATAAGAGAACAAGGAATGGTCAGAGAGTTTAATGAGAGGGACAAGAATGTGAAGTCACATAATTCAAAAACATAGACAATTTCAAGAAGAAAAGAATAAAGTATTAAATGTAGAAAAAGTGATAAAGACTAAAATATGTTCATCAAAATTGGCAATTAGAAAATTACTGATGGCCTGAGAGAGGGAGAGCATTTTCAATGCAGTAATGGAGACTAAGCCAGACTTCAATGGGCTTAGGGGTTAGGAAGCAAATGGACAGCAAGAAAAAAGATTATATACCAGTCTTTTGAGAAGTTTAGATGAGGAGGAAAGAAACTAGAGCAAGGTAGCTATTTATGAGTTAGTGATTAAAGCAACGTAGATCCAATTGAATCAAAAAGCATGTCTCAAAGAGTCTACAGTGGTATTTCAAGAAAATAGATAAATAGATCAGTAAGTTAAAATACAAAGAACAGTGTGGTACAGGGAAAGAACATGGACTTTGGAATAGACATGTCTAATCCTGTGACTTTGCTATTTACTAGCTATGAGACAAGTTACTTGTAGTAAACCTAAACCATAGTTCGTGGGAAAAAAAAAGAGAGAGACAAGTTACTTAACCTTTTCTGGGTCTTAGTTTCCTTATTCTTTTTTTTTGGTTCTTTTTTTACTTTTTTGAGACGGGGTCTTGTTCTGTTGCCCAGGTTGGAGTGCAGTGGTGCAATCTCAGCTCACTGCAATCTCTGCCTCTCCAGCTCAAGAGATCCTCCCATCTCAGCCTCCCCAGTAGCTGGGATTATGTGTGTACCACCATTCCTGGCTAATTTTTTGTTTTGTGTTTTTTGTGGGGTTTTTTTTGGAGAGATGGGTTTTGTCATCTTGCCCAGGCTGGTCTCAATCTCCTGAGCTCAAGCAATATATCAGCTCGGCCTCCCAAACTGCTGGGATTACAGGTATGAGCCACCTTGCCTGGCTAGTTTCCATATTCTTAAGGAGGTCATACCAATAACTGTGGTAAGAATTCAATGAGGTACTCCATATACAAGTGTCTAGCATTGCCAACTTTTGCTTGGTCTACAGAAGGTACTAAAACAATATTAGCTTCTCAAGAGAAGAAGCAGAGGCTGAGAAAGGGGATGTCCGGCCTGAGAAAGGGGATGTCCCCACTAAGAGACCACTGATCCTTCCAGTAGGAGTGATTACCGTCACCACCTTGGTGGAGAACAAGAAAGCTCACCTGGTGGTGATTGCACACGACGTGGATCCCATTGAGCCGGTTGTCTTCTTGCTTACCCTGTGTCATAAAATGGGGGTGTCTTACTGCATTATCAAGGGGAAGGCAAGACTGGAACATGTAGTCCACAGGAAGACCTACACCACTGTTGCCTTCACACAGGTTAACCCAGAAGACAAAGGCACTTTGGCTAAGCTGGCGAGAGCTATCAGGACCAATTACAATGACAGATACAATGAGATCCACTGTCACTGGGGAGGCAATGTCCTGGGTCCCAAGTCTCTGGCTTGCATCGCCAAGCTAAAAAAGGGAAAGGCTAAAGAACTTGCCACTAAACTGGGTTAAATGTACACTGTTTTTGAGTTTTCTGTACATAAAAATAGTTAAAATAATACAAATTTTCCTTCAAAAAATATATTAGTTTCCGTTTCCCCCTGGAAGTTACTGGTAACATTGAAGAGTGTCATTTCAATTAAGCAGTGAAGATGTATGCCAAGTTGCCCAGGATTAAAACATTCAGTTATAAAATATTAAAAATAGGGAACAGGTATGGTGGCTCATGTAATCCCAGCACTTTGGGAGGCAAAGGTGGGAGAATCACCCGAAGCCAGGTATTTAAGTCCAGCCTAGGCAACAAAGCGAGATTCTGCCTCTACAAAAACATTAAAAAAATTAGTTGGGCGTGGTGGTGTGTGCATCTCAGCTACTCCAGAAGCTGGGTGGGAGGATTGCTTGAGCCCAGCAGTTCAGAGGCTACAGTAAGCTATGATCACACTACTGCACTCCAACCTTGGTGACACAGTGAGACCCCATCTCTAGAAAAAAAAGGAACAACAGTTGAAAGAGGAAAGGATTTGAGAGAGTTAATCATATTGAAGTAAAAAAAAAATGAAGTAAGTAAAAGTGCCAAGAGGGAAGTGAGGCTAGGGGAGTAGGAGCCTTTGTGTCTCATATATGATTAGCATATATCCAAAAATTACTTGAAATAGAGTGCCTCACTGCACCATATAAGATGAGATTTGCAGCAGAGGTGGTTTTAAGAGGCCGAACATGGACAGAAAAGATCAAAGGACAAATAAACCTTCCTTAAAGAGGAAAGTTGATGCAGTTCATATCTAATGTTGATCATTTCAGTGAAGATCTAGGAAACACAGTATTTGGAAAAATAGTTTCCAAAGCAGATTTGATTCCAAGTATCCTTGGGCCTAATTGTTAATGAATGTGAAACACACAGCTAGAGAATCTGTGGGTAGAAAACATTCCCTAATTGCACAATCTCTAAACCTTTCCATCTGATTTCAACTACAGTGACGTGCAAGTAAACATACTTCTCAACTTTTCCAACCCTACATGCACAAAGAATTACTCTCTTCAAGCACACATTTCATTGTAAGATGCGTCTTGACATGATTTCTTAGACAAATTCAGAGTTATTTTCTATATGAGAGGGGAAGAATAAGTAGTATTAATATGTGCTTTTCAGGTCCATATTTTGGTCACAAAGCCTGAGCTTTAACGAACTTAAGAGGACTGAGCAGAGTCATGAAGCAAGAAAATATAATGGAATCTAATGGTATTATTTTTCTACATCTCTCTTTCTAATAAATATATGAATTGTAACTTTGTCTTCAAAATGCAGAGCACAGACTTCTTACCAATTGTACATTTACTGACCACAAATCAAGGTGGAAGAACCACTGCACAGCTCAAGAGAACAACACGCTGTGATCATAGTAAGGGAAAAGAACTGTGAAAAAAAATCATTGTTTTGTTGTTCAAAGAAAAAAAAAAGAAAGAAAAAATGGAAAAGAAAAAAAAGTAGAGAACTACTTAAAGGCACAGGAAAAAAAATCCTTCAATACGCTGAAGGTAAAGAAAGAAGCAGTAAGCAAATTTTAGGGTGGCCTAACACAGGTAATCTGAGGAAATACAAAGGATGGTTTCTCCACAAAATCCTCTTCCACCTCATGGAGAGGACTGCATGCTTTTCTTAAAGGAAGGGATTGCTCTTTGGCAATTGTTGGAATGTGGAAGCTGACTGATTTTACTATAGGAAATTAGTTTTAACAAACATCCTAATTAAGCACAGTAGACAAGACTACTGTATATAACTAAGCTGGCTGTGCACTGAACAACTCTAAAGGCAATATTCACACAGACTACAACGTGAATGGTGCCCTGTGGAGTTATGCAATGCAGTAGCCAATGGTAAGTATCTATCAGAAACAATGTAAGCTCCATGAGGGAAGGAAATTTTCTGTTTAATTCATTGGTGTATCCCTGGCACAAAAGACAGGGCCTGCTGCTTAATGGATTGATGAATGAAAAGAAAAGGGGGAACTGAAGTTTGAGGGCACAGAAGAGAGATGGATTTCTTACAACTGAAAGAGATTAAGATAATGAGTCCAAAAATCCAGAACCTTGGAACAGAATTCCTACCTGTTATAAAAGAGGAGGGAGAAGGAATGATAGAAACTGTTTGGGACGTCTTGCCAGATTTTACCATGTGTTGGCATGGACTTACTATGGACCATGCAAAAATTATGGAACAAAAGGGGTAGAAACACCATGTTGGCATAAATAGAGATTTTCCTCTTAGTTGGCAGGCTAAGTGTGTCAGGAAAGGTTTATGCAATTGCAGTTTTTCTATGAAAAACATCTACATGGGTTGAGGCAGGAGAATCGCTTGAGGCCAGGAGTTAGAAACTAACCAGGGCAATACAGCGAGATCCCATCTCTACAATTGTTTTTTTAATTAGCTAGGCATGGTGGCGCATGCCTGTAATCCAAGCTACTTGGGAGGCTGAGGTGAGAGGATTGCTTGATCCTAGGAGTCTGAGGCTGCAGTAAGCTATGAGGCTGCCACTGCACTCCAGTCTGGGTGACAAAGCGAGACCCTGTCTCAAAAAAAACTCCAAAATGCAAAAAAAAAAAAAAAAAAAAAATCTACATGGCTGGCTATACCAAACGGGGAGATGGATGTCAGAATAAAAGATATGATTTACATTATGTTATAAACCACCTCCCAAAGATTAATAAAATCTTGAACCTATGATTAAGTGAGATAAACACTGCAGAAGTGATCTGTAAACTGCTATATGCTACCATGGTATTAACTGTTATTATCCAATTAATAGAAACAGAGTTCATAAAGATTAACCAGCTAATTTATATCTACTGACTATAAATTGTGCTTTAGCAAGTATACATGAATATAAAGTTCATAACTTATACAATTCCTTGTGTATACTTGACTTTTATTCCATTTATCAGGTTTCAACTAGATCTAAAGTTCCTTAGGTTATAAACCTATATTTTACAACCCTCAACATCATCTTTACATGATCCATAAACATAAATATTGAATTTTTTTTCTTTTTTTTAAATTTTTTATTTTATTTTTTTAAGATGAGGTTTCACCATGTAGGTCAGGCTGGTCTTGAACTCCTGACCTTAGGTGATCCGCCCGCCTTGGCCTCCAAAGTGCTTGGATTACAGGCATGAGCCACCATGCCCGGCCCATACATTGAATTTCTAAGGACCCCTGGGGTATGGCTGATTCTAAGGACTTTCTTTTTACATTCCCAGTATTTTTTTTTTTTTTTTTTAGAGATGGGGTTTCTCCATGTTGGCCAGGCTGGTCTCGAACTCCTGACCTCAGGTGATCCACCCACCTCGGCCTTCCAAAGTGCTGGGATTATAGGTGTAAGCCACCACGCCCGGCCCCCAGTGTTTTTAAATTTCAGCTATAAAGATTTATTTCAAGAGAGTTGGTGCCTCTATCTGTCCTACTATGACTACTTCAATTCATCTCTACAAGGAAATATGCTAATTTGCTCTAAATTCTGAGCAATGCAAATGGACTTACTAACCATATGTTTTCTGTTCACAATCTGTTTTCTGCCAGGATTATCTGGCACACCTCATGTATAATTTCCATTATAACAACAAAGCCAAACAAATACACAAACACATAGCTGTTTGCTATACATAAAAAAATCTATAGTTGGCTTTTGTGGGAGGAACCACTCCCACTCACAGCTACTCAAGGTTTATCAGGATATACTAGTTGAGAGGCATGAAAAATAAAAACTGGGAAATTCCCCATAACCAAAACAAAGTGTTACGGATACTTAAATGATCCTTGGCAATACTTTTATTCTATTTAGTATATGTTTAGGAGTTTAGTAGATTATACAACCCACCAAATAAAAGACAACTGGTATATATTCTGCTCAGATATGGTAATGTGATGTAAGTAGTAAACCCTGAACTTTATGTTTGTATGGGTAATAAATTCACATGGCTCAAACTCCAAAAGAAACCAAATGATATTCAATAAAAAGTTTCTCTCCCACTCTATCCCCCAGCTACCTAGCTGTTGTCCCCAGGGGCAACCAGTATTATCCATTTCTTGGATAGCCTTCTAGAGACTAGACATCAACAAATGTGTGTGTGTGTGTGTGTGTGTTTTCTTTTCCTGTCTTTACACAATTGGTGGCATACTGCATAATACTTCTAGGTAGACTCTTAGGTACTACTCCACCATGCCATGTTTAGGCAACCGGGTTCCTGCATGTGTTTTTTGATTGAACAATACCAGCTGCTCGAGTGTTGTGAAGGAGTTTGATACCAGCAGACTTGGAAGGAAAGTGTGTTGCAATTAATTGGTAACATCTGCCATAATCATCTCTTCCTATTCTATGCTTTTACTGTGTCTTCCACATACCTCTCTTATAAGAATCACCACATTTCACTAACTTGAAAAGGCATGTCTCAGAATAGGGATTATGTCTTTTCATAACTGTAATGCAGCATGCCACCCATATAAGTGCCTAGCATATAAGTACTCAATAAATACTTACTAAACGAATCCCACAGTCAAAATCCCCAATGTTTAGGGAGAATAAGACAGCTTTTCATATTCCTGAATGAGTTACTTTCTCCCACTCAAAGATATACTTGATTGACCCTATAATTATAGATTTGTGATGAAAGCATATTTGAAACATATGTGATACTGCTTTCCCTGTCCCTATCAGAATTTACAGTAATGGGTTGGGCATGGTGGCTCATGCCTGTAATTCCAGCACTTTGGGAAGCTGAGGCAAGTGGATTGCTTGAGCCCAGGAGTTAGGGACCAGCCTGGGCAACATGGCGAAAATGCTTTTCTACTAAAAATACAAAAACTAGTCAGGCATTGTGGCACATACCTGTAATCCCAGCCATTAGGGAGGCTGAGGCAGGAGAACTACTTGAACCTGGCAGGCAGAGGTTGCAGTGAGCAGAGATTGCACCACTGTACTCCAGCCTGGGCCACAGAGCAAGACTCGGTCTCAAAGGCTGGCACTCGACCTTCTTGAGAAAAAAATATGTACCCAGAACTTTACATAGGATCCTATCATATATGTAATCACTTAGTTTCCAATCACTGCCCTCTAAAGAGAAAATGACTGTATAACATGTGATTTCTAAAACAAAATTGGGGGCTAGAGAGGTCAGGTGATGGTGAAAGAAAACTCAACGGAAACATCATGAGTGATAACGAAAGTTTGTGATTGAAAAAAAATCCAGTGAATGAAAAAACTGACAAAAAATGTTTCAATTAAGCCTTACTCATTAAAGACCGTATCGGCTGATCATTCTCAAATCTCTTTCTAAACTTACATTTTCCATATAAGTACTGCCATCTACAGGGCATAAAGAAAACAAAGTATTTTATGAGGGGTGGCGATAAATGAAATGAAAAGGCTGGCATACTATAGGCTAACATCTTGATGCCCTTTTAAAATATCAGCATTAATGGGGAAAAGACTCTCTATTCAATAAATGGTGCTGAGATAGCTGCCTCATCATAGCAGAAGAATGAAACTGGACCCTTACCTTTCACCATATACAAAAATTAAGTCAAGATGGATTAAAGATGTAAACATTAAACATTCTCAAACTATAGAAATCCTAAAAGAAAACCTAGTAAACACCATTCTGGATCTTCAGAAAGAATTTATGACTGGGCTGGGCGTGGTGGCTCACGCCTGTAATCCCAGCACTTTGGGAGGCCGAGGCGGGTGGATCACGAGGTCAAGAGATCGAGACCATCCTGGTCAACATGGTGAAACCCCGTCTCTACTAAAAATACAAAAATTAGCTGGGCATGGTGGCGTGTGCCTGTAATCCCAGCTACTCAGGAGGCTGAGGCAGGAGAATTGCCTGAACCCAGGAGGTGGAGGTTGCGGTGAGCCGAGACCGCGCCATTGCACTCCAGCCTGGGTAACAAGAGCGAAACTCCGTCACAAAAAAAAAAAAAAAAAAAAAAAAAAAAGAATTTATGACTAAGTCCCCAAAAGCAATTGCAACAAAAACAAAAATCAGTAAGTGGGATCTAATTAAACTAAAGAGCTTCTGCCCAACAAAAGAAACTATCAACAGAAGAAACAGACGACCTACAGATAGGAGAAAATATTTGCAAACTATGCATCCAACAAAAATCTAATATCCGGGAATCTATAAGGAGCTTAAACAATTTAACAAGCAAAAAACAAATAGTCCAATTACAAAGTAGGCAAAAGACATGAACAGATACTTCTCAAAAGAAGATACAAGTGGCCAACAAACATGAAAAAATGTCAATATTGCTAATCATCAGAGAACTATACATCAAAACCATAATGAGATCCCATCACACACCAGTCAGAATGGATATTATTAAAAAGTAAAAAACAGATGCTGGCAAGGCTGTGGAGAAAAGGGAATGCTCATACACTGTTGGTAGGAATACAGGTCAGTTCAGTCACTGTGGAAAGCAGTTTGGAGAATTCTCAAATAAAAGAGAACTACCATTCAACATAGCAATCCCATTACTGGGTATATATTCAAAATAAAATCATTCTACCAAAAGACATATGAACTCATATGTTCATCACAGCACTATTCACAACAGCAAAGACATGGGCTCAACCTAGATGCCCATCAGTGGTGGACTGGATAAAGAAAATGTGGTATACATGCACCATAGAATACTATGTGGCCATAGTAAAGAACAAAATCATGTCCTTTGCAGCAACATGGATATACCCAGAGGCAATTATCCTATGCAAATTAACACAGGAACATAAAGCTAAATACTACATGTTCTCACTTATAAGTAAAAGATAAACATTGGGTACTCATGGACAGAAAGAAGGCAATAACAGACACCGGGACTACTAGTGGGAAGATGGAGGGAGGAGGGCAAGGGTTGAAAAAACTAACTATTGGGTACTATGCTCATTACCTGGGTGAGGGGATCATTCGTAATCCAAACCTCAGCATCATGCAATACATCTATGTAACAAACCTGCACGTGTACCCCTAGAATCTAAAAGAAATGTTGAAACTTTTCTGTTTTAAACTCTACATTTATTCACAGTTACGTGTCATGTTTTCTCTTTTTCACACACAAGGAAAGGCAATAATGCTCAATGGGCCAGCTATTACCTTTAAAAATTATATTGTAAAGCTAGCGCTTACGATTTTAAGTCTTTAAATTACCTGTTACATATTTATGGGGCTTGTGCAAAAAAACTACTTTTAACTATGAACAATAAATAAAAAAATTATAATTTTAAACTAAAATTTTAAAGAAATGTTTAAAATACACCCAAATTCCTATTTATTTCATTTTGCTGTAAGATGTAAACTGTGACTCTCTGAGAAGTAGAGAGACCCTGGGAGAAGTAGGGTTATTTTTGGTGGGATTCCTCCTATGTAAGGAAAGACCAGGATGGAAGAGGAAGAAGAACATTAAAAGCTAATGGACTGGTTCAGATTTATAGGCCCAAGCTGGAGAAACCTGAATGAAGGAAAGCATAGATGATTTTCATGCTTCTTTTTTTTGAGACGGAGTTTCACTCTTTTTACCCAGGCTGGAGTGCAATGGCGCGATCTTGGCTCACCACAACCTCCGCCTCCCGAGTTCAAGCAATTCTTCTGCCTCAGCCTCCTGAGTAGCTGGGACTACAGGTGTGTGTCACCATGCCCAGCTAATTTTTTGTATTTTTAGTAGAGATGGGGTTTTACCATGTTGACCAGGATGGTCTCGATTTCTTGACCTTGTGATTCACCCGCCTTGGCCTCCCAAAGTGCTGGGATTATAGGCATGAGCCACAGCGCCTGGCCGATTTTCATGCTTCTAAGGGTATATTATGCCAATGTGTTGTATTGTCATAACATAACTTTTAAGGAAAATAAGGGGAATCCATTAAAACTGTTTCTTGTAATCAAAAGGAAGAAATCTGATTTTAGAGATAACCAAAATTAACCAATATCACAAGGACAGTAAGAATTTTGTTGGGGTCAGGCACGGTGGCTCACACTCGTATCCCAGAACTTTGGGAGGCAGAGGCAGGTGGATTGCTTGAGCTCAGGAGCTCAAGACCAGCCTGGGCAACATGGAGAAACCCTGTCTCTTCAAAATATCCAAAAATTAGCCAGGTGTGGTAGTACACATCTCTAGTCGCAGCTACTTGGGAGGCTGAGGTGGGAGGATTGCCTGAGTCTGGGATAATACAGAGATCCTGTCTCAAAATAATAATAATAATAACAACAACAATTTTTGTTTGTTTAACCAACTATTTCCCATGGGGTATTAAATTTTATCTTTCTCCTCAAATCTCATCACAGTAAAGTTGCCACATGTTTGATAATAGAACAAAGTTAGGCAATATTGATTACTTTCCCCCCACCTACTACTACCTATTTCCAAATTACTACTTTATTATGTGGTGTTGTCTGAAAACTGTTGTTTAGATATGGAATCAACCCCTCTTCCACTCCCCAAACCTAAGTATCAAAATCTAACCTGTCAAGATCTAAATTAAATGCCAATTTCCCCATAAAGAATTCTTTAATCCATCCTTAGCTAGAAGTAGTTTTTCTTAGCCTATGAATGTTTTAGCTCTTCACCTAAACATTTCTTACAGCCCTTGTAAATATTCTACATATTAATGATTTAGGTATTTGTGGGATTATAGACCCCTAGACAAATAAAGGAACTACATTTTATTCATCTTTGCATCTAGCACAGAGCCTGGTACATGACAGGGGGGTCAATAAAGATTTAGTGAATATTGAATGTTTGTATTTGAAAATTTACATGGCTAACAGCACACCAAATAGTTAATTTGAGAAACGTCATGGCACAAATATTTTTTTTTTGAGAGAGAGTCTTGCTCTGTCACCAGGTGCCAGGCTGGAGTGCAGTGGTGCGATCTCAGCTTACTGCAACCTCCCCCTCCCGGGTTCAAGCAATTCTCCTGCCTCAGCCTCCCAAGCAGCTGGGACTACAGGCACGTGCCACCACGCCCAGCTAATTTTTGTATTTTTAGTAGAGACGGGGTTTCTCCATGTTGGCCAAGATGGTCTTAATCTCTTGATCTCATGATCTGCTCGCCTCGGCCTCCCAAAGTGCTGGGATTACAGGCGTGAGCCACCGCACCTGGCCCATGGCACAAATATTAACAACAGAGGGTCTTTGTTAAATATTTCTCAGACTAGGAAAGCTAGAATCTATAGCAACTTTAGTAAAATATACATACTTAAGCTGGTGGTTTTTATGAGAGTAGTAACTGGTATCATTAAGTCACCAGAAATCTAGTGAAAAGTTAATGTTACAGCTTTGGTTAGGCTAGAGGCAAGCGATTTAGGAGGTACACTTCTTAAGTTCTTTTCTTTTCTTTATTTATTTATATTTTTACTTTTCTTAAAGATAAGGTTTCATTATGTTGCCTAGACTGGTCTTGAACTCCTCAGCTCAAGCAATCTGCCCATCTTGGCCTCACAAAGTGCTGGGCTTACAGGTGTGAGCCAGTGTGCCCAGCCCTAAGCTGTTTTCTAATCTTCACTATAATTCATAGATTAGACAGGTTGTACAGTTGCCAGGGAGATGTCACGACTACCAAAAAGGAAAGCATAAACACATTTTAAAATACCAAATGGGCCAGGCGTGGTGGCTCACACTTGTAATCTCAGCACTTTGGGAGGCCGAGGTGGGTAGATCACCTGAGGTCAGGAGTTTGAGACCAGCCTGGTCAATATTGTGAAACTCCATGTCTACTAAAAATACAAAAATTAGCTGGGCATGGTGGCAGGTACCTGTAATCCCAGCTACTTAGGAGGCTAAGGCAGGAGAATCACTTGAACCTGGGAGGTGGAGGCTGCAGTGAGTTGAGATCATGCCATTGCACTCTAGCCTGGGCGATAAGAGAAAAACTCTATCTCAAAAAAAAAAAAACCCAATTAAAAAAACACCCCTAGTGTTGGGTAGAAAAGCAAGTTTAAACAGAATCCTTAGCTTTTTGTTTACTGATTTAGTTTCTTGGGGCTTCCTTCATCACAGGAGAAAAATCTCTTACACGAAAGTATTCAAGTTCTCAGTAAATGCATGTATGTGGTATATCTCACTATATTAACTATAATGGAGTTTCTCTTGAAACAATAAAGATTAATATATTTAGGAAAGAATCAAAGAAAACCTATGCAAACATGGGAAAAAATATCTGATACTAGCAACACTTACACGGAAGAGAAGACTGGATGTGAACATGGATAGGTAGAAATAATTAGTAGGTCAGAAATATAATTAAAGTAAAAGAGAGCTAGATTAAAGGACTTCATTTGTCTAACCCTGGACACAATCAATAAACTTTCCACAATCTCACAATACATGTGACCAACAAAAAGGAGTTCATGGTCAAATATACACAAACAAGAGCTAGAGACCAACTGTCTAATTTGAATTTTAGGAAATAGGTGGGAGGCCAAGCAGACAATAATAATGTGGAAGGAACATTGTTTTAACTAAGTGGCTTTTGGCAAAGCTAAAAAACTAAGAAGTTTAAAGTGTTACACATCTGACAAAGTCCTTAATTAGTTGTTTTAAACAAAAATAATGTTTCATGCTTATTAGGTATTCTTTAGTTGAGTTGAATCATTATTCTCCATTGGAACTTTAGGAAGAAAATATATTGGAGAGACTGCATAAGTAGTGTTTAGGGCATAGACTCTGAAGCCACGTTTCTTGAATTCAAATTCCAGTTCTTCCCCTTACTAGCTGTGTGACCTTAGGGATGTTACTTAACCTCTCTAAGCCTAAGTTTCCTCAACCATTAGTAAAATGGGAACTAGTAGTAGTTCCTATCTGATAGGAGATTCCACTTGTTATAAATATTCAATAAATTGCTCATAAAGCACTTTGAACGTATATCCCACAGTGTGCTCTATATATCTGCTAAATAAAATCTGTCCTTGATAATTTAGATATTTATCTGATTTAAGACAAATTTTTACTCATGATAGAGAATACCTCCAGATATATATAGTATTATGATGACAATTGGTGGAACTTAAAAAAATAGTTTTCTATTTTTGAAGAAGCAATGCTTTTTTTGTCCTTTTCCCTATGGTTCATATCTCTGTCTTTACAATGCTAGCTAAAAGATAAACAATACACCACTTGCTCAGATTCCTTAAGTGTTCATCTCCTCCAGGTCTGCCATGCCTTATGAGAGAAGAAGAGGAATATATCACTTCCCTTATTAGATATATGACAGTAGGCATTAAAGTCAGCGATGAGACAGAATTCGAAGTCCCATAAGATTATCTAAAACTGGGCACAACTTCCACATAGAGGTGCTACAGGTGCTGATATTGATACCTAAATAATAATAATAGTAGTACAATCTTCCAAAAACTTATCAGCAAAAACTCAAGTAGATGGAAAATAAGCTACTGTTCTCATTCCTAACAACAATTTCTGGAACCTGAACAATGTACACTTAGAAGTTAAAGTCTAAAGTACACTTAGAAGGTTAATACAAGGAGGCAAGTGTCACTATGGCTCACGACATTAGAAAAGTATGTTCTATTCTAGTGGTACTGTTGTGATTGATATAGTGATGATTTCCTAATACAGATTACAAAACAGATATAGACACAATATACAGTAGTAACGGGAAACATCACCTCTCCCAGCATTGGGGCGAGGTTTCATTCTGGTAAAAGAAGAGCACCTGATAAGGTGATACCACATTGACAATTTCATTTCTCAGAAAGTGGAGAAAACAACAAAGAGAACTGCTATTCAAGACTATAATGACTGACAAGGAGGAAACTGTAGGTGATGTGGGGTGACAAGAGGTTTAAAAAAAGACAGTATGTTTGTTAGCTTGGATTTTTGTAATAGCAAAGGAAGGAAACCTGGAATCTTGACCCTAAGAGAGTAAATTTCAAGCATTCAGAGGTAGGATGGGTAATTCTAAGTCAGAAACTATAACAAGGAGTGTAACCCAAGACAGATAGAAGGTAAGGCTTCAGAAACAAAATTATAATATAACTGACTCTGATGGGGAAAAATGAAGAGAAGCAACAAAACAAAACAAAATAGGATAACTGCAAAGAGTGGCACAAACTCCACTAAACGATCAGGAAAGGTAACGCCCAGCATGAGGTAAATAATTTTTGGCTATTCTATTGATCATTTTTCTCTCTTGCAAGTCAGAACTGCCAGTTAAGTACCACCTAGGTGAAGTGACCAAAGAATTAGAACTTGGGCAAGAACTTGGGAATCCAACATGGGGAAGAGGCAGTATATATTAGGGTCTTGGTAGTAGCCATAATAGGGTATTTTATAGACGACAGATTAATCTGTGTGGACCCTAAAATTGGGAAACAGTAACTTGGACTGACGATGCCAGATGATTTATAGAAACTGAGGAAGCAGGGCTGGCACCAGCAGAGGATCTGGGTGGTGTGCCAATATTTCTCTCAACTCTTCCCTAAAGTAATTGCTATTGTTAAGTCTTCTGTTGCTTTTATTGAAGATGGTTGTACTTCCACTTCTTGAGTTTTGCTCTGAGGTTCTTGAACTAAATCTGTAGTACTGTTGGAGAGATGCCAGTTTTTGAGGCCATTCTTTTTAAAGACTGGAGTTTGGGTATGGGCTCTTAATGAATAACATCTCTAAATATTCCGGTTGTTTCTTGGTGAACATTGTTTTCTTTGTGGATGCCTCTGGTGCTTGCTTTTAGTGAGGGCCTCTGAATCTGGCATCCGTTAATCTCTGTTATTCATGTGTTCAGGTTCAGTGACTATTATTCTTCTTCTTGCTAAGCTAAAGATAACAGAAAGTATTTTTGTGTTTGGATAGATTAATATAATAAGAAATGACAACTAAAAATAAATCTTCAAGGTTATATTCAGGTTGGAAATGGTAGAGAAAGATTAAATGGGAAAAGAAGTACAAGACAAGTGAAGTGACTGAAAAAAATAGTTACTTCCAATGAGTTCATTTTGCTATACCTGGATAAATTTCCTCCTCAGATACCAAGAAAGCTTGCATTATATTAACATACAACCACTACTGGTTATCTCTAAAGAAGGAAGAATGGGAAGAATAGAAATGTGAAGATTAAAAAAAAATGACTGTGATTTTCAAAAAGGAAGAAAATATGTATGTTGAATATCAGAACAGCTCAGAAAATGGGCAAGACCATGGGAGGCCAAGGCCATGCCACAGATGTGGCTAATTAGATTGCCTTTGGGGCCCCTGCGGCTGAAGCCTCATATACCACATACACATAAGCACATTCTCTCACACAAACACACAACATGAACATACATATACACATCCACCTCACAGTCATAGTAAGATACTAACCTCTGCTGCTGCCACTGTGAAATGTTTCTAACCACATTCATGCACCAGGGTCAAAGCTCCAGGAGAGGCAGCCCAACTGACCGAGCAAAGATTTTGTGTGTATGTCCTCGTTGTAGGGGTTAGGCCAGGGTGAGTTGACTAAGGCACTCATTTTTTGGTACAAAATTTAAAGAAGCACCAAAAAACTCACCAATCGAGATAAACAATATTTCAAAAAATAAAAATTAGGTCAGGAGCAGTGGCTCACACCTATAATCCCAGCACTTTGGGAGACCGAGGTGGGTGAATCACAAGGTCAAGAGATCAAGATCATCCTGGCCAACATGGTGAACCCCCGTCTCTATTAAAATACAAAAATTAGCTGGGCGTGGTGGCACGCACCTGTAATCCAGCAACTTGGAAGGCTGAGGCAGGAGAATTGCTTGAACCCAGGAGTCGGAGGCTGCAGTGAGCCAAGATCATGCCACTGCACTCCAGCCTAGCACCTGGAAACAGAGTGAGACTCTGCCTCAAAAAAAAAAAAAAAAAAAAAAAAAAATTACTGCAAAAAAACCCATGATGAAACAAAATAGAAAAATTTAAAGAAAGAATCAACAGCAGTGGCATACCAAGCCATATTAGAGCTTGAGGCAAAAGGAAAAACCAATTATACTGATTCATGTCTTTCTTTAAAGTTCTGATATTTTGTTCATCATGGATTTTTTTGCATCAATTATGATTTTAATAAACACTGCATTATAATATTCTTTATCTTAATTATAAGATTTTTGGTATCCCCTTACCTGTTACAGCTGAGGCAAATGCCTCACTCTCCTCACCCTAGTCCCAGTCCTGCACAATTGCCTGGAACTATCTTAAATTCTCCCCAATGGGAGGCGAGGTTCTAAAACAGGAAGTGGATGTGGACTCTGGACAGCTAGAAGCCCAGCAAATATTCACTACATTTGCATCCACTGTACCTGTGCCATTAGGTACCCCCAAATGTCATGGTCACTTAGAGAATGATAGTGGATTGTATTGTATGTGGGCACTTGTACCAGCTGCTCCCTCTGCCTGGAATGTGAATCTGTCCTGCCTCCCTCTTCTTTTCTTGATATTCAGGTCTTTAACACTGGCTTAGGAATCTCTGCTTGTGCTCACTTAGCATCCTGTGCTTAACATTATCCAAATACTTATCACAGTGTCTTGCAATTTATTTGTTTACATCATCCCCCAGATTACAATCTTAGATGACACAGATTCTAGGATACTCATCTCCGCATCATTCTAATACCTAATAGACTGCCTGGCACACATTAGGCCCTCAACAAATACCTGCTGAATGAATAGAATAAAAGCAATGTCCTAGGAGAATAATTAAAATTAAAGGTGTTGATCCTGGAAAAGAACAGACTCAGAAAAATATAGTAGTTGTCTTCATCGAAATGGCTATCAGGAAGGAGACTGAAATTGCTGTTCCTCAATCTTTTTTGTTTGTTCCCAACCCTCCTGGAGGGAATTCATTACATTTCCATCACAACTGGCTCACAATGTCATGAATTGTTCATTAAGTCTGAGGTTTTTTGGGGAGGCTGGTTTTGGAAAGGATCTTTTTTTTTTTTTTTTGAGACGGAGTTTCACTCATGTTACCCAGGCTGGAGTGCAATGGCGCGATCTCGGCTCACCGCAACCTCCGCCTCCTGGGTTCAGGCAATTCTCCTGCCTCAGCCTCCTGAGTAGCTGGGATTACAGGCATGCACCACCATGCCCAGCTAATTTTTTGTATTTTTAGTAGAGACGGGGTTTCACCATGTTGACCAGGATGGTCTCGATCTCTTGACCTTGTGATCCACCCGCCTCGGCCTCCCAAAGTGCTGGGATTACAGGCTTGAGCCACCACGCCCGGCCTTTGGAAAGGATCTTATACCTCCTATAATGCTGTATCAGAATGGTGGAGAAGCAGTGCATGTGTTATTCTCCCTCAACCTGAGAATCATGGGACTAGTCTTTCTTATCCCCTATTAACTGTGCAGGAGACATCTAGAACAGATTCTCAAATATTATCCCAGAATAGATTTAGCTCAATATAAGGAATAATTTTTAACCTTTAGAGCTGTTCATAAACAGCATGTATTGACATAAAATGACTAATGTGCTGTACATAAAAACCTGAAACTCCTTGTTCGGAGTCTTGTAAAGTGAATCTGGTAGAAAGGAAAGTGAGACGGGGACATGATGGTATTGTGGGTTGAAGGGTGACCTTCAAAAATATATGTCTATGTCCCAACACCCAGAACCTGTGAATGTGACCTTATTTGGGAAAACGATCTTTTCAAATGCAATCATGTTAAGGACTCAAGATGAGATCCTCCTAGACTGCCCATGTGGGTATTAAATCCAATGACCTTATGAGACAGAAAGAGACAACACACAGAGAAAGCAGCTGTGTGAAGATGGAGGCAGGGAATTTAGACAAGTAGACTTTAAGACCTTCTAAATGTAAGAAACTTTTTTCTAGCTATTTCCTGCCTAGTGGAAAACAACCAAACAATACAAAAAATAGAGTCCATGTGGGAAGCCACCACAAGGAAAGCTAGGAAAGTTTTTTCTGTAATGTTTCCAGAAACCAACATCTCTACTCTCTAGGCAATAAAGAGGGATGTATTTTGATACAAACAAATATTAAGTAGGCATACAAGAATTTGCAAGCAAATTAAGTAGCAAAATTTCTCAGTACCAGCCTATCTCTAACCAATGCATGAAGCTGTGTCCAACACGTAGGGTGCCATTAGGTACCCCCAAATGTCATGGTCATTTGGAGAATGACAGTAAATCCAAATCATGCAGCTAAGGGGCAAGGTATGTTTTTTCAGTGGCTACCAAATACTTTTCAAGTTCTCAGTACCTAAATACTGTCACATGTGGGCCAACAGCTTTAATAAATGCTTCATGTCCCTTTGTAGAAGAAATGTCTCCATAGGCCTATCTCACCTACCTTTATCTTGCTACTAATTTTACAGAATGGGCTTAGAAATTATCTTGTTATTAATTTTACAGAATGGGCTTAGAAAATCTGAATAGGGGCCAGGTGTGGCGGCTCATGCCTGTAATCCCAGCACTTTGAGAGGCCAAGGCGGGCAGATCACCAGGTCAAGAGATACAGATTATAGGCCGGGCGCCGTGGCTCACGCCTGTAATCCCAGCACTTTGGGAGGCCGAGGTGGGTGGATCATGAGGTCAGGAGATTGAGACCATCCTGGCCAACACGGTGAAACCCCGTCTCTACTAAAACTACAAAAAATTAGCTGGGCATGGTGGTGTGTGCCTGTAATCCCAGCTACTCAGGAGGCTGAGGCAGGAGAATTGCCTGAACCTAGGAGGCGCAGGTTGCGGTGAGCCGAGATCGCGCCATTGCATTCCAGCCTGGGTAACAAGAGTGAAACTCTGTCTCAAAAAAAAAAAAAAAAAAAAGAGATAAGAGATTATCCTGGCCAAATGAAACCCTGTCGCTACTAAAAACACAAAAATCAGCCTGTAGTCCCATCTACTTGGGAGGCTGAAGCAGGAGAATCACTTGAACCCCAGGAGACAGAGATTTCAGTAAACTGAGATTGTGCCATTGCACTCTAGCCTGGTGACAGAGCAAGACTCCATCTCAAAAAAAAAAGTACAATCAGTGGTCTGTTGTGTTGTTGGTTTTTCTTTTTTTTTTTTTTGAGACAGGATCTTGCTCTGTTGCCCAGGTTACTGTGCCATGGTGCAATCACAGCTTACTGCAGCATTGACCTCCTGGGCTCAAGTGATCCTCCCATCTCATCCACAGTAGCTGGGACTACAAGTGCACACCACCGTATCGGGCTATTTTTTTATTTTTATTTTTGTAGAGACAGGGTCTTACTGAGTTGCCCAGGCTGGTCTCGAACTACTGGGCTCAAGTGATCTTCCCACCTCGGCTTCCCAAAGTACTGAGATTATATGCATGAGCCACCATACCCGGCTCTATTGTGTTTCTTTTTTCTTTAGCTTGAAAGGAGGATATCAGGAATTTCCTGGGTTACAGAGGATACAAAACACATTTTGAACAAAAACTGCTATAAAGCTATAAACTATGATTTGAAGACCCGGCTTAAGTATGAGATATTTGATGAGGCTTTATCATAAAACATTAGTCTACTTGCTTCTGTCAGGAACAACTGCCTAAACGTATGCTTAAAAATAGCACTTTCAGCTGGATGTGGTGGCTTACCACTGTAATCCCAGCACTTTGGGAGGTCAAGACAGGAGGATCGCTTGAGCCCAGGAGTTCGAAACCAGCCTGGGCCATAAAGCAAAACCCAGCCTGTGCCGGAAAAAAAATAAAACAAAAAAAAAAACCTTAGCCAGGCATGGTGAGTTGCACTGGTAGTCCCAGCTAGCCAGGAGGCTGAGGTGGAGGATTACAGGAGCCCAGGAGGTTGAGGCTTCAGTAAGCTGAGATTTGCGCTACTGTACTCCAGCCTGGGCAACAGAGTAAGACCTTGTTTCAAAAAAGAAAAAAATTAAAATAGCACTTTCTTCTGGGATTTGACTACTAAAAGTGGGCATTTAAATGTAAAAAGGTATTTATCAGAACTGTTACATGATGTGTACTTTTTTTTAAATAGCTTTTTTGAAATACAATTTAACATCCCAAACAGCTATTAAAAAAAGAGAAAATCTGTGAGTACATCACAAGTTTTTAAAGAAAACATGAATACCCCAAAAGAATAATGCTCCAATTTTATCCTGTCCCCCAACTGAAAAGGGGGTAGTGTAACTAAAAGGAATACATCCTGATTCTATGACACCAAATATTGTTTTTTACATCTCTAAATTGTTTTTACAATACACAATAACTTGAATGCAAAGGAATATTTTTTCTCTGCCAATGAAAGTTTTATTTGTTGATCACAAAACCACTATATGAAACAGCTTAGTGTGTGATAAAGTGGGGTGGCATATGGAGAATAAGTGGTTGATCCAAAGCCAGGTACTTTTGCTTCCGAGCTCTTAACTGCTCTCCCATACTGTCTCCCAAGTTATTATTCTATTGCTGTTAACAGGCAATCCTGAGCGTGTCCACTGGTTTCTAAATTTATTTAGTTATTCAATACATTTAATAAAAGTGTATTGTGTGAAAAATGCATTGAGACTTGCAAGGAACAAAGTGAGTAGTGGAGGAGAAAAGACATATACATAAAATGAAAACACCAGGTAAAAGTGGCAAGTGCTACAAGAAAACTAGAAACAAAATAGTGTAAGAATACCAATACTTCTTTTAGCTTGAAATAAGAGTAGAGTGGTGGAATTAGGGAAGGTTTTTGAGATATGCCTATGTAATACCTGACAGTTCAACAGAAAAGGTGGGCAGTGGAGTGATGGTGATGAAATACCAACTATTAATTGTACACTTATGGTACGTTCAACATTTCAATTGTATTATTTGATTTACTTCTCAGTAAAAGCCAATGGTTAGGGATTTATCACCCGCTTTTGTAGATGATGTAATAAGAGAGATTTAAGGTTACACAATTAATAAATGATGGCTCGTGGGTACAGCACACAATACCTGTATATGCTATGGATAATATGAAGTATATTTTGCTTGGCTAAAACATCAAAAAATAAAAATATAAAATGTAAGGGATGCTTTTCAAAGGGCACCAAACTATAGGTCTACCGGGGTGTAAAGGAAGAATTTTATTTGGCTCTAGGTTGGAGAATAGAGAAAAAAACAGTGAAGAAGACAGGATTGGTATAGGGATTTATATCTTGAAATGAGGATAGCTGGTTTGTCTTTGTAACTTTCTAGGTCCTTAACAGGGATGATTTTGCTCCCATGATATCTGGCAACGTCTAGAGACATTTGTGGTTTTCACAACTGGGGAAGGTTGGGAATGTTACCCGATTCTAAGTAGAGGCCAGGGATCCTGCTAAACAGCCTATAATAAATAGCACAAACTCACAACAAAGAATTATCTAGTTTGGCCAGGTTCTGTGGCCCACGCCTTTAATCCCAGCACTTTGGGAAGCTGAGGTAGGTGGATCACCTGAGGTCAGGAGTTCAAGACCAACCTGGCCAACATGATGAAGCCCTGTCTCTACTTAAAATGTATAAATAATTCAAAAAAATTAGCCTGGCATGGTGACACACACCTGTAATCCCAGCTACCTGGCAGGCTGAGGCACAAGAATCGCTTGAACCTGGGAGGCAGAGGCTGCAGTGAGCCGAGATCACACCACTGTACTCCAAGGCTGAGAACCTTGGGCTGTTCTATTTGGTTTCAACACTCCTAGTCAAGGTAGAAGCAGGAATATTATACTTTAGAGAAAGGGTCAGAAAGATGAAAAGGTAGAAGATAAAATATTCACCAGTGAAAGAAAAGAAACTTTGTAACCTGAAGCTGGTAATTGGAAAGAGAAACATTTAAAAAAAGAAAAGAGGAAGAAAAAAGAATAGCCACTCTTACCATTTCTGATACATGCTAAGAAGCAGGAACAGAGGGCATAGAGAAAGAAAAGTAAATGAAAGTATTAGATTAGCCTAAAGTGGAAATAAAGGAATCAAGACTACTTTTCCTAGAGATAGCCAGATATCAGGAATGTGAATACCCAGAGATATCCACATTTACATTAAGAAAATGTAACAATTTATAGCAAAGTACTGTATTCATTGCTAGGGTTGTGAAAAAAGAATCCCAAGGGATGATATAGAGAATATCTGTGACATAAATGTTGTAAAGCATTTATAATTTTGTTGTCTTAGAACTAATGTGACAGTTCTGTGTTGTATATATGCAATATATATATATGTATATATATATATTTAAATAAATGAGTATAAAGAGAGAGTTATCTTTTTTTTTTGTTTTAGAGTTGGGGTTTCACCATGTTGGCCAGGCTGGTCTTGAACTCCTGACCTTAGGTGATCTACCCACCTTGGCCTCCCAAAGTGCTGCGATTACAAGCATGAGTCACTGTGCCCGGGCAATCTTTAGTCTGATAGGAGGATATCAGGGATTTCCTGAGTCACAGATTAAATCCTGTGACTTCCTGGGTCACAGATGAAATCTTCCTGTAGATTAAGTTTACCAAATGTGGGCCAGGCATAATGGCTCATGCCTATAATCCTAGCACTTTGAGAGACTGAGGCAGGAAGACCGCCTGAGCCCAGGAGTTTGATACCAGCCTGGGCAACATGGTAAGATCCTGTCTCTACAAAAAAAAATTTTTTTTAAATAAGCTGGATATGGCGGTACATGCCTGTAGTGCCAGCTACTAGGAGGCTGATTTTTGTATTTTCAGTAGAGACAAGGTTTCACCATGTTGGCCAGGCTGGTCTCGAACTCCTGACCTCAAGTGATCTGCCTACCTTCACTTCCCAAAGTGCTGGGATTACAGGCGTGAGCCATCGCACCTGGCCTAGACAGTGGTTTCTTTTTCTTTTCTTTTCTTTTTTTTTTTTTTTTGGAGACATCATCTTGTTCTGTCACCAGGCTGGAGTGCAGTGGTGTGATCTCAGCTCACAATCTCCATCTCCCAGGTTCAAGCAATTTGGGACTCCAGGCACATGCTACCACGCCCAGCTAATTTTTGTATTCTTAGTAGAGACGGGGTTTCACCATATTGGCCAGGATGGTCTCAATCTTTTAACCTCGTGATCTGCCCGCCATGGCCTCCCAAAGTGCTGGGATCACAGGCGTGAGCCACCACGCCTGGCCGACAATGGTTTCTTAAGGTACAAAACCAAAAGGACAAGTTACAAAAGAAAAAAAAATAGATTGGACATCATCACAATTAAAAACTTTTGTGCTTCAAAAGTCATTTCAAGAAAGTGAAGCCAAAAACAGAATGGGAGGAAATTTTTGCAAATATATATCTGATAATAACCTAATATCCAAAATACATAAAGAACTCTTGTAATTCAATAATAAAATTAATCCAATTTAAAAATAGGCAAAGGATCTGAATGGACATTTCTCCATAGAATGTACACAAATGGCTAACAAGCTTATTAAAAGATGCTCAATATCATTATCTATCAGAGAAATATGAGTCAAAAATCACTTGCGATGCTACTTCACACCTATTAGTATGACTATAATAAAAAAGACAGTTAACAACAAGTGCTAGCAAGGATATGGAGAAATTAGATCCTTTATATACTGCTGGTGACAATGTAGAACGGTACAGCCCTTTGAAGAAAAAAGTCTTACCGTTTCTCAAAAACTTAACAGAAGAGTTATTATATGAACCAATAATTCTACTCCTATGTATATACCAAAGAGAAATAAAAACCCATGTTAACACAGAAAGAGGCACACAAATGTTCATACAGCAATATTATTCATGATAGCCAAAAAGTAGGAAAAACTCAACTGATGGATAAATAAAATGTGGTATAACCAGCCTGGACAACATAGTGAGACTCATCTCCACTGAAAATAAAAAAATTAGCCAGGTGTGGTGGCATGTGCCTGTGGTTGCAGCTACTCGGGAAGCTGAGGTGGGAGGATTGCTTGAGCCCAGCAGATTAAGGATGCAGTGGGCTGTGATCATGCCACTGTAGTCCAGAGTCCAGCGTGGGCAACAGAACAAGACCTTGTCTCAGAAACAAAACAAAACAAAAAACAGAAAAGAAAAAGACAAAAACAAAATTATACACATACATAATTTATATATTTTCTCAATTTTACAGGATGAAGTTGAATGAGAGTGAAAATATATCAAAATGTTAAAACTGTCTCTCTGTCTTTCTCTCTCCTTCTCTCTCCGTATATGTATTTTTTTAGAGATAGAGTCTTATTCTGTCACCTGGGCTGGCGTGCAGTGGTGAAATAATTGCTGAATCATAGCTCACTGAAACCTTGAATTCCTGGGCTCAGGCAATCCTCCTGCCTCCCAACTGCCCAAACAGCTAGGACTATAGGTACATGCCACCATTCCTGGATAATTTTTAATTTTTTTTAGAGTCAGGGTCACTTTGTTGCTCAGGCTACTTTTGAACCACCAGCCTCAAGTGATCCTCCAGTGCTGGGAGCTACCACATCTGACAAAACTGTCTATATTTGCCTGGTAGAATTCTATGTATTTTTTTTTCTTTGAAACTTAAAGTGTCAGTAATATCAGGAATTGGTTTATATCACCTCATCTAAATAAAGTAAGGAAACGGACACTATTTTTCAAAGGTCAGGAGTCTGAAGACACAAAATTAAGCTGGGATTCTACCTTTGTTCAGTTTCTTTCAAGAAGGTGCTAAAGTACTGAGAAATACCACAGCACCCTCCTTTGGAAGAAATGCATTGTTCTTCACAGGCAACCTGCTTGAATCATTAAGTTTTTAGAGCTGAAAGAATCTTCAGAGATTATTAAGTCTGGTCTCCTCATTATTTCCCTATAAATAAGGAAACGGGTTCAATAAGAGACCACTCAAGATCATAAAAGGAGGCAGCAACAGAGCTGAGAACGAAGCTCCACATCAAATCCTAACCAGAACTTATTTTTCTGATTTTGCCATTCTTTATTCAATAAACATTTTAAAGCTAAAAAAAATGATTTTCCAATCCTCAATACATCTGAAGACCTATACTCAAAAGGCACTCAAGACACCCACCTTTGTTGTGTTTTGTTTTGAGATGGGAATCTTGCTCTGTTGTCCAGGCTGGAGTGCAGTTGGCACTCCAGCTCACTGAAACCTCTGCCTTCCAGGTTCACTGAAACCTCTGCCTTCCAGGTTCAAGTGATTCTCCTACCTCAGCCACCCGAGTAGCTGGGATCACAGGTGGGCGTCACCATACCCAGATAATTTTTGTATTTTTAGTAGAGATGGGATTTCACCATGTTGGCCAGGGTGGTCTTGAACTTCTGACCTCAGATGATCCACCCATCTCAGCCTCCCAAAGTGTTGGGATTATAGGTGTGAGCCACTGCCCCCAGCCCCAGCTTGGTTTTGGGGTGCCAGGAACCACACCCATGTAAGATAGAGAAAAGTCTTATTTTAGAAAAACATGTCCATTCTTGCCCTGTTGCTTGACAAGTCAGAGCAATAAAGAATTTATAAAACCACACAACCTCTGCATTTGTCTATTAACAATATATCCTTCTAAGATGCAACAGAAGACAAGTGTATAATCATTCCATTCAATTTTAGAAAACAAAATCTTAATGAGAATACACTCAATATTTGTTTGAGGCTTCTGACCATATACTTGACCTGATGTACTGGGATATTACTGTAAAGTCCTACAATTTCATTATTTAGGCTGGTTTACAAATGGCTATTCATAAAAAATACTACACAACTCTTCTCCAAAAATAATATAGGGCTTGTCATTTCAGCTTTTCTCATTCTCCTGCTCCTAGATCTGAGAAGTACCCTTGCTTCCCAGACAGTATTCTTTGAAAGAACATGCTGTTTTCCTCTTATGTGAAGGATGACTGACTAAAATAAACAAATGAACATCTGAAAAGTGACGAATAAAGACATGTGTGGCTTTTATCATCATCACCATTAACAGTCTTCAAAGTGTACCAAGCAGATGCACGGGGGATACGATACAGGTACACAGTATTTTATTGCACGTTGCTTTACAGATATTCATTTTTTTACAAATTGAAGACTGGTGGCAATCCTGTGTTTAGCAAGTCTATTACTACAATTTTTCCAACAGCATATGCTCATTTCTTGTCTTTATGTCACATTTTGGTAATTCTCACAATATTTCCAATTTGTCATTATTATTTTATCTGTTATGCTGATCTGTGATCTTTGATGTTACTACTGTAATTGTTTTGGGGTGCCATGAACCACACCCAAATAAGATACAGAATCTAATCAATAAATGTAGTATGTATTCTGACTGCTCCACCCATCAGCTGTTCTTCCATCTCTCTCCCTCTCTTCCCTTTCCCTGAGACATAATAATATTAAAATTAGGCCAATTAACCCTATGATGACCATTAAGTGTTCAAAAGTGAAAGCAAGAGTTGCACATCTCCTACCATAAATAAAAAGCTAGAGACGATTGGTGAGGAGGGAATGTTGAGGGCCAAGACAAGTCAAAAGCTGGGCATTTTGTGCCAGTTATCCAAGTTGTAAATGCAAAGAAAAAGTATTTTCCTTTTTTTTTTTTTTTTTTTTTAAAGGAGACAGGGTCTCACTCTGCAGACTGGAGTGCAATTGCACAATCATGGCTCACTGCAGCCTTGAACTACTGGGCTCAAGGGCTCCTCCCACCAGCCTTCCAAGCTAGGACTACAGGCACGAGCCACCATGCCTAACCAGGGAAAGATCTTGAAGGAAATTTAAAGTGTTACACCAGTGAATACACAAGTGATAAAGAAAGCAAAACAGTCTTATAGCTGTTGGAAGTTTTTATGACCTGGGTAGAAGATAATACCAGCCACAACATGCCCTTACGCCAAAACCTAATCCAGAGCAAGGCCCTAAACTCTCTTCAATTCTATGAAGGCTGAGAGAGGCAAGAAAGCTGCAGAAGAAAAGCTAGAAGTTAACAGAGGTTGGCTCATGAGGTTTAAAGAAAGTAGGCATCAGCTGGGCACAGTGGCTCATGCCTGTAATCTCAGCACTTTGGGAGGCTGAGGCGGGCACATCACAAGGTCAAGAGATGGAGACCATCCTGGCCAACATGATGAAACCCCATCTCTACTAAAAATACAAAAATTAGCTGGACGTGGTGGCACGCACCCATAATCCTAGCTACTTGGGAAGCTGAGGCAGGAGAATCGCTTGAACCTAGGAGGCAGAGGTTGCAGTGAGCTGTGATTACGCCACTGCACTCCAGCCTGGCAACAGAACAAAGCGAGACTCTGTCTCAAAAAGAAAGAAAAAGAAAAGAAAGTAGGCATCTCTATGACAAAAAGGTGTAATATTAAGTAGCAGGTGCTGATGGAGAAGCTGCAGTGAGTTATTCTGAAGACCTAGCTAAGATCATTGATAAAGGTGGGTATGCTAAACAACAGACTGTCAATGGAGACAAAAAAGCCTTCTATTAGAAAATGCCATCTAGGACTTTCATAACTAGAGAAGTCCATGCCTGGCTTCAAAGCTTCAAAGGACAGGCTGATTCTCTTGCAGGGGCTAATGCAGCTGTTGACTTCAAGTTGAAGCTAATGCTCATTTGCCATTCCAAAAATCCTAGGGCTCTTAAGAATTATGCTAAATCTCCCCTGCCTGTGCTTTATCAGTGGGACAACAAAGCCTGGATGACGGCACATATGTTTACAGCATGATTTACTGAATATTGTAAGTCCAGAAAAAGAGCTCAGAAAGAGATTCCTTTCCAAATATTCCTGCTCATTGACAATGCACCTAGTCACGCAAGAGCTCTGATGGAGATGTACAAGGAGATGAATGCTGTTTTGATGCCTGTGAACACAACATCCATTCTGAAGCCCATAGCTCAAGGAGTAATTTAGACTTTCAAGTCTTATTTCAGAAACACATTTCATAAGGCTGTAGCTGCCACAGTGACTCCTCTGAGGGATCTAAGCAAAGGCAATTGAAAACATTCTGGAAAAGAGTCACCATTCTACACATCACTAAGAACATTTGTGATTCATGAGAGGAGCAAATGCTGTGCCACAAAATACCAATAGTAACAGGAGTTTGGAAGATGTGGATTCCAGTCCTTATGGATGACTTGATGGGATTCAAAAATTCAGTGGAGGGAGTCACTGCAGATGTGGTGGAAACAGCAAGAGAACTAGAGTTAGCAGGGGAACCTGAAGATGGGACTGAATTGCTGCAACCTCATAATAAAACTTGAACTATGAGGAGCTGCTTATTATGGAGAAACAAAGAAAATGGTTTCTTGAGACAGAATCTAAGTCTGCTCCTGGGGAAGATGCTGTGAACATTGTTGAAATGATAAAGGATATGGAATAGTCCATAAGCTTAGTTGATACAGTAAGTGTCAGGGTTTAAGAGGATTGACTCTGACTTTCAAAGAAGTCCTCCAGTGGGTAAAAATGCTATCAAACAGCATTGCGTGCTACAGAGAAATCTTTTGTGAAAGGAAGAGTCAATCAATGCAGCAAATTTCACTGTTGTCTTTAAGAGATTGCCACTGGGTGTGGTGGCTCACACCTGTAATCCCAGCACTTTGGGAGGCTGAGGTGGGCAGATCACGAGGTCAGGAGATAGGGACCATCCTGGCAAACATGGTGAAACCCTGTCTCTACTAAAATACAAAAAAATTAGCCGGACATGGTGGCACATGCCTGTAGTCCCAGCTACTTAGGAGGCTGAGGCAGGGGAATCGCTTAACCTGAGCAGTGGAGGATGCCGTGAGCCGGGATTGTGCCACTGCACTCCAGCCTGGGTGACAGAGCAAGACTCCATCACACACAAAAAAAGAAATCGCCACAGCCACCCCAACTGTCAGCAACAACCACCCTGATCAGCAGCCATCAATATTGAGGCCAAGACCCTCCACCAGAAAAAAATATTAGGATGCCCTGAAGGCTCAGATGATTTTAACAATTTTTAGCAATAAAGTATTTTTAAATTAGGTACGTCCATTAGTTTTAGACATAATGTTGTTGCACACATAATAGACTACAGTATAATATAAACATAATTTTTATATGCACTGGGAAACCAAAAAACCTGTGTGGCTCTTTTTATTGCAGTGGTTTGGAACCAACCTTGCGATATCTGTGCAGTATACCTGTACTTCTTGGCTGATAGTTATTTGTCTATTGATGAATCTATAAATACAAGAATCATTTATTCTTCTGCAAACATTTACTGAGCAGCTATTATATGCAAGGCATTATTTTAGGTACTGTAAGTAAAAGAGGCAAGGCCTCTGGCTCTCATGAAACTTGCATGCTTTAGAGGTAGAAAGTTGTTAGTAAACACAAACAAATAAGGTATTTGAGAAGTATGGAGAAGCTAATAAAACAGGTAATATATGAAAAACTTTAAAAGTATCTCTATAGTGTTACCCACTAAAAAATGTTCACCAGTTCCACTACAGTACCCTACAGTAACTGTTTTGACCAGGTGTGGTGCCTCACACCTGTAATCTTAACACTTTGGGAGGCTGAGGTGGAAGGATCGCTTGAGTCTAGCAGTTTAAGACCAGCCTGGGCAACACAGTAAGACCCTGTGTCTCTACGAAAAATAAATTTTAAAAAATTAGCCAGGTGTGATAGCACACACCTATAGTCTCAGCTACTTGGGAGGCTGAGGTGGAAGGATGGCTTGAGTCTGGGAAATCAAGGCAGCAGTGAGCCATTTCATGCTATTGCACTCCAGCTTGGGAAACAGAGAGGGACCTTGTCTCAAAAAAAAAAAGGAAAAAGAAAAAGAAAACTTCTCCAGAAGCCCAGCAGGCATATCTTAGTATTCCAGATATCTAAATTATTTATCTAGTAACTAAATTAGGCAACTTACGTATTTCTAGTTAGTCACATGTGTTGATTTTCAAGATAACTGATACTTATCAACATGAGCCTCTTCCTGCAAAATTCTGCCACTGTCAGAATACTAGCTATTCTTGCCACTCCTGCTGACTTCCCTGTATAAATCTTTTTCTATGGGCTGATTAAAACTCGTAACTACAAACTAAAAGTTAAAATCAAAAACAACTAAGATGTATCTGAAGTCAGGTATATTTTATATGACTTTTACCTCATTTTGTTGATGAAATATAACTCAAAACAGAGAATAAGATGAAACATATTCATGATCCAAAATTAACCATTTTGTTAGTGGAGAAAAGAAGAATATAGATTTTTTTGACAAATAATTACTGGGGACTGAGTTTACACTTTATAGGTAGGAATATTTTTCCAGTAACTCAGCCAAAGGTGTTTCTTCTAGTCAAAAAAAGTAAAAATTTCAATTCATAATGCCTAACCAAGTTCTTTTTTTCCATTTGTGAGTATGCATGCAGTTTTATGGATTTTAATGACCACCACAATTAGGACACAGAACAATTTTACTGTTAGTTTTAATTTTTACAGTACGATGCTGATTAATATTTTAACAATAGCATGTGTTTTTTATTTTTGTAAGAGAAACTTAAAGATCTTATCTCATTTAGAGAGCGTGCTCTAGCAAAAATAAGAGAAGATACACTGGTGGGGTATGAAACTAGAGGAGGGATGGATGACCAGTAATAAAATAACTCAACATTACTAGAGGGAACGTAAATCAACTGAGCATATATGTCAAGAAATCAAGAGAGGCTGGGCGAGGTGGCTCACGACTGTAATCCCAACACTTTGGGAGGCTGAGGAGGGTGAATTACCTGAGGTCAGGAGTTTGAGAGTAGCCTGGGCCAACATGGTAAAACTCTATCAAAAATACAAAAATTAGCCAGGTGTGGTGGCACAGCCTATAATCCCAGCTACTCGGGAGGCTGTAGCAGGAGAATCGCTTGAACCTGGGAAGGAGAGGTTGCAGCCACTGCACTCCAGCCTGGGGAACAGAGTGAGACCCTGTTTCAAAAAACAAAACAAAAAAGAAATCAAGAGAAATGACTACAGGAAAACAAAATCCGAAGAAGTTTCTGACAAGGAAACTAAAATTAAAACTGACCTCAACATGAAACATCACAGCAAGTATAAAGGGCTTGCTGTGATGAACATCACTACTTCTTTTGCATTTATTAGGAAGTTTGGCTGCTAACTCAGTATATACAGAATATGGAAATGTATGAGGAGGAATGTAGTCCTTATGTTTGAAGGTCTAGAACTGTTGTCCAATATGGAAGCCACTAGCTGCATATTACTATCACTGAGCTCTTGAAGTATGGCTAATCAGAATTAAGATATACTGGATTTATATAAAAGTTACTATTAAAAAGATGGTAAAATAAATAAATAAATAAATTTTTCGGCTGAGGGCAGTGGCTCATGCCTATAATCCCAGCACTTTCAGAGGCCAAGGCAGGTGGATCATGAGGCCAGGAGATTGAGAACACCCTGGCCAACATAGTGAAACACCATCTCTACTAAAATACAAAACACTAGCCAGGCGTGGTAGCATGCGCCTAAGTCCTAGCTACTTGGGAGGCTGAGGCAGGAGAACTGCTTGAACCTGGGGGGTGGAGGTTGCAGTAAGCAAAGATAGCACCACTGCACTCCAGCCAGGAAACAGAGTGAGGCTTCACATACATACATACATACATACATACATACATACATACATACATTTTTCTTCACCTTGGGAAGAAAAATTTAAAAAGAGAGGCCTCCATGTCATATTAATAATCCTAGAAGAAGGAAAATTTAGGGGTTAAAATCACAACCTTGAATGTAATAAGTTCATGTGTTAAGATTTCAGCTGCTAAATTATAAAGAAATGATAAATGTGCAGTCTCTACAGAGAAGAAAACTTCTAATCGTCCTTCTAAGTAAGCATTAGAACACGATGAATATTTCATATAAATTTTGCATCTTAAAATGGAAATGGAATGGACCTTGACAAACAATCCAGTTTAGCCACATGGTATCAGGAATGTAAAATCTTAGCACTCCCACTTTAGAAAGGAGATGATTAAGGCCCAGAGAGGCTCACCCAGTCAATAAATAGTGGTAGTGGGATGGTGTGCAGCTTCTCCTGCCTTCTGATATGTGATGTTGCTAGTCTATAGATTTAGGGTAGTGAAGATGATTTCAGGTTAGAAGGGAACACTTAGGAATGATCTATCATCTTGAGTTACAAAGTTTAAACCTGGCAGTGGTTGGTGGGAATAAAAAGCAGCTATGGGGGGGCTGGGCGCGGTGGCTCACGCCTGTAATCCCAGCACTTTGGGAGGCTGAGGTAGGCGGATCACAAGGTCAAGAGATCGAGATCATTCTGGCCAACATGGTGAAATCCCATCTCTACTAAAAATACAAAAATTAGCTGGGCTTGGCGGCGTGCGCCTGTGGTCCCAGCTACTTGGGAGGCTGAGGCAGGAGAATTGCTTGAACCCGGGAGGCAGAGGTTGCAGTGAGCCGAGATCGCGCCACTGCACTCCAGCCTGGCGCCTGGTGACAAAGCAAGACTCTGTCTCAAAAACAAAAACAAAAACAGCTATGGGTCTGAACAGAGTAGACCTGGCCAGTACTTAAAATAGAAGTCCCAACCAGTAAACAGTAAACTACTACTGATAATCTTTGGGGTTTAATGTTATCGTGATTATCTTCCTTCAAACTCTAAAGCTTGGCCACATTCTCACCAGGAGAAAAAGGAAGCAGAATAACAGCATCCTCTACCTCACTCGGAATTCACTAACAGCATTCCCTCACTCCTCTCTCAGCTAATGACCTCAAGGATTAAGGGATATGAAAAACACATCTGTCTTCCGGCCGGGCCTAGCGGTGGATACGGTCGTTGAGGGACCCTGGGTGCGGAATTTGTGGCTTTAGCAGATTGAGATCATGGCAGGTTCAGAAGCGGATGAACAATTTCAGTTCACTGGTATTAAAAAATATTTCAACTCTTATACTCTCACAGGTAGAAGGAATTGTGTACTGGCCACATATGGAAGTATTGCTTAGATTATCTTGTATTTCAAGTTAAGGCCCAAAAAAACTCCAGCTGTGAAAGCAACATAAATGGATTTTAAACTGCCTCCGGTTCTTAACCTCATCTGTTAAGTTCCATGTCTGGAGAAGCTAAGCCCAACTCATCATGTGATAATACAATTTGTGCAATAAATTATGAACTTGGAAAAAAAAAAAAAAAGAAAAGAAAAACACATCTTCTTCACCAGAAAGACTAGTACATCAAAAAGGGACAATGTCCACCATAAGCAGCACTCTATCACGAGTCATGTTTGGTGGAAAAACAGAGTAAAAGGAGTCACCAAGTGACTCCTTTTCAAGTCTGAAACATTCATTCATTCAACATTTTTTTTTGTACCTATGACATGCCAACCACCGTGCTGGATGTTGTGGTTTCTAAAACAAAGAACAGCCCCTGCTATCAAGGAGCTGAGATCTTTGCAATGGTGTGACTGGTGCTATGAAAGATTATAATAGGCTTCTTAGAGAGAACAGAGGAGGGGTCAAGCGCCCAGACTGAAGAGGACTTGGTGGCAGGGATGGGATGGAGATTAGGGAAGTCTTCCTGGAGAGGACCCCCAAGTTGAGACCTGAAAGGTGAGAAGAAATTAGCCAAATGAAAAAGCTATATTTTTATCCCTGAGAGGTGTGCAGAAAAAACAAAACTGTGTGTACGAAGCCACCAGGGTGATAATACAAACTTGAGTTGTTTGCTAGATTGAATATTTTCTACTTCAAAAACATTTAAATGCCCAATTAACACAAAAACCATTAATAACTTTTCTTTCATGTGGTATAGTGGGTCATGCCTTTAATCTCAACATTATGGAAGGCTGAGGTGGGAGGATTTTTGAGCCCAGGAGTTTGAGACCAGCCTGGGCAACATGTCTCTATGTTTAAAACTGTAGGCCGGGTGCAGTGGCTCATGGCTGTAATCCCAGCACTTTGGGAGGCCAAGGTGGGTGGATTGCCTGAGGTCAGGAGTTTGAGACCAATCTGGCCAACATGTGAAACCCTGTCTTTACTAAAAAAAAATACAAAAAAATTACCCAGGCATAGGTGTGCCTTGTAATCCCAGCAACATGGGAGGCTAAGGCAGGGGAATTTCTTGAACCAGGGAGGTGGAGGTTGCAGTGAGCCGAGATGGTGCCACTATACTCCAGCCTGTGTGACAGAGCAAGATTCCGTTTCAAAAAAAAAAAAACAAAACTGTAATTTTTTTTTAAGAAATAGAGCAGATGTGACAAACCCTATATATAGAGAAAATAATCGTATCATTAAGCTCAGGTTCTGGTATAGAAAATCTGGGTTTGAATCCCAACTCTGATATTTACTAGCTTTGAATTTATCATGGGTGAGTATCTTGACTTCTCTAACTTTCAGTTTTTATATCTGTAAAATAAAAATAATACATTAGACTATTGAGAGGATTAAATGAGATGTGTATAAAGTACTCAGAATAGTTGCTGGTACACGTGAAATTCTTTTTTTTTTTTTTTTTTTTGGGACGGGGGTTTACTTATTTTTCCCCCGGTTGGAGTGAAATGGCGCGACTTGGGCTCACCGCAACCTCCGCCTCCCGGGTTCAGGCAATTCTCCTGCCTCAGCCTCCTGAGTAGCTGGGATTACAGGCACGCACCACCGTGCCCAGCTAATTTTTTTTATTTTTAGTAGAGATGGGGTTTCACCGTGTTGACGAGGGTGGTCTCGATCTCTTGACCTCGTGATCCACCCGCCTCGGCCTCCCAAAGTGCTGGGATTACAGGAGTGAGCCACCGCGCCCGGCCTTGAAATTCTTAATAAATGTCAGTTAAAAAAAGCAAAAGATGTTGGGGCTATTACAAATAACTGGAAATACCATAAAGGCTTAATATTTCTGAACAACTGGACAGAAAGACTAGTCTGAACTACAAGAAAATCTAAGAAATGTTACTTGCAGTTCTTGTACATAGAGTTACTGGTACAATGAACATGTTGCTGATATGTCTTCTCCTACGGATATTTATCTTTTTTTCTTATTTCCCCCAAGAGATTATAAAACTCTTAAGGATAAAGACTATGCTTCATTTACCTTTGTACTTCTGAAACACCAAGTGTAGGGCCTTAAAACAAGGAGGCCCTCAAAAAATACTTGGTGAATAAAATGATTTCAGATCAATGTAGTTGTGGTCACTGCAGACAGGCTAAATAATTTGGTAACTTTGCAGCACAGCAATATCTTTACAAATATATATTAAAATAATAAAGTAACTAGAATATGATTCATTAAAGAAATTGAACAGTATTCTTAGGTGGTAACTTTGTAACTAGGGAGGCAGGAGTCTTGACATACATCTTCAATTTGAGCACATAAAACTAAATGTTAGGTCTTGTGGTCTCATTGACCTATTTTCTTTCTCAAGCAGAAAAAAAAATTTTTTTTCTCATTTTTTCTCAAAGCTTTTCCCAACACTACTTTCCAGTAACATGGCCATGTGACAATGAGTATCACCTCTGACAAAGGTTTAAAGTGGAAGAAAAAAAAAATTGAAGGAGAAAGGTAAATAAGCAGAGTATTACCTAAAAAGACAAACTGTTCCTCCGCAGGAAGTTTTTGTGGTTGCCAGATTAAAGGAGACAACAGATGCCATTTGTGAAATACAAAGCTCAAGATAACTATACAATATGTACATATTTAGTGGTTCAGAATTTAATGAACCAATTCAATAAACAACTTTAGGATGTTCTTGCTTTATCTTCAAAGGAGAATTTTTTGTTGTTATTGCTCAATGCAATAATAAAATGATTGGTTCTATCCTTAGACTAAAATCTGGACTTTTAATTTAATTTTTATTTTTTTTGAGACAGAGTTGTGCAGTCTGGAGTGCAGTAGCATGATCGTGGCTCACTGTAGCCTCCACTTCCTGGGGTCAAGTGATCCTCCCACCTCAGCCTCCCAAGTAGCTGGGAATACAGAAGCTGACCACCACATCAGGCTAATTTTTGTATTTTTTGTAGAGATGGGGTTTTGCCATGTTGCCCAGGCTGATCTTGAACTCTTCAAATGCTAAAGTGATCACTGCAATTAAATAAAAATAATTGGGCAGAAGTGCCAATTTAATTAGTACAGCTAAACTAGTGAAAAACAGGCACAGCTAAACAAAATTAATGTAAAATAATCAAAACTTTTGAGTGCATCAAGTATGGAAAAAAGTTCTCAAGTACTAAAGTATTTCAAATCACAGAAAGGGTAAGTTCTTTTCTTTGCATTTCCAGTAACTCTAAAAATAAACCTTTATATATTTTCCAGATTTAAAAAAACTTTATTATTAAAAAAATTAACACTATACAAATATATAATATCAAAAACCAACATTTTATTTAAACTTCCCCTTTGGAGGTAGCCAGTGCTATCAATTGAGTTTTAACAACTGCTTTTCAGGCCAAGTGCCCTAGCTCATGTCTGTAATCCCAGCACTTTGGCGGGCTAAGGTGAGGAGATCTCTTAAGGCCAGGAATTCAAGACCAGCCTGAGCAACATGGCAAGACTTCAGCTCTGCAAAAAAAAAAATTTTTTTTTAATTAGCCAGGTATTGTGCCACATACCTGTTGTCCTACCTACTCAGGAGGCTGAGGCAGGAGGACTGATTGAGTCCAGGAGTTCAAGGCTGAAGTGAGCTATAATCCTGCCACTATACTCCAGGCTGGGTGACAGAAAGAAACCCTGTCTCTAAAAAATAAAATAAAAAAAAAACACAAAAAACCACCTTTCGATCACATGAGACAATAGGAGAGCTGCTCTAAATAAGTTTATACTTATTGCTTACATTTCTCCTTTTATCTGTGCCCTTCCTACTCCACTACTAAGGAAGAACAAAAACAAAAATAAAAAATACACGCTAATCCTCCAAACAGACAACCCACAAATAAGATTAACTCCTGAAAAAAAAATGATAAGGTGACTGAGCAAAATTGTGACACTAGGTAGTAGTAACACATTTCCTTTCATTGCCTTCAATAATAACAAACAGGAACAGCATTTTTCTTTCAAAGACAACTGGAAGAGCCTACCTAATTATCATGTTTTTTAGCTTTTAAAAAATAATTTTGTGGCTGGGCACAGTGACTCACGCCTGTAATCCCAGCACTTTGGGAGGTCCAGGTGGGCAGATCACCTGAAGTCAGGACTTTGAGGCCCATCTGGCCAACATGGTGAAACCCCATCTCTACTAAAAATACAAAAATTAGCCAGACCTGGTGGTGCTCACCTGTAATCCCAGCTACTCAGGACGCTGAAGCATGAGAATTACTTAAACCTGGGAGGCGGAGGTTGCAGTGAGCCAAGATCGTGCCACTGTACTTTAGCCTGGGCCATAGAGCGAGAGACTCAGTCTCAAAGTAAGTAAATAAATAAATAATAAATAAAATTTTGTATACAATGAGGCATTTTGAAGTGCCAGAGAGTAAGGACGTAATAAAACAAACAAAAAACACCTACAGGAACAAAAAGCTGGCAATGGCTAAAAGTAGAACACACTGTGAGCAACAAAATAAAGCAGTATTAGATTATAACCCAAAGTATTAAAAATAAATATCCATGAGTCCATACTACCATAAATAAATAAGTAAATAAGGTAGAAAAATTTCCTGTGTAGAATTCCAAATAATTTATGTAAATACTCTACCCTCAAGGAAGTGAAACATAACTCCCCCCATCAGCTCTTTAACTGAGGGCTGCAATATTGTACCCTTCTGAAGGGTACAATATGGCAAGGGGAAAAAAAGAGTAACTATGCAGTTGAGAAAGCTGACAAAACTTCCTTAGCCAGGTGATCAAGGTTAACATCAACAGTGATAAGTCATGCTGATATAGTACTATCTACTTTTGGTATGATATGACAAGAATGGCATTTTACCTCTGTGGTCTTCCTACCCCAAACCCACAACTGCAGTCTAATTATGAAAAACACAACATAAAAATCCCAACTGAGGGAACATTCTACAAAATATTTGACCATTATTCTCAAAATTGTCAATTTCTTCATCAAAACTGAAGAAAAGTCTGAGTGACTGTCATAGGAACGAGATGCCTAAAGAAACAAAATGACTAAATGTAATACAGTATCCTGGATGGGATTCCAGAAGAGAACAAAGACAATAAGTAAATCTAAATAAACTATGGATTTAGTTAATAATAATACATCAATATTGGTTCACTAATTTTGACAAATGTACCATACTACTATGTTAGTGATAGAAAAACTGGGTGTGGTGTATATGAGAACCCTACTATCTTTGAAACTTCTCTATAAATCTAAAATTATTCTAAAATAAAAGCCTTCTTGTAAAAAAACTTTAAAATCTACTATATATATATAACTTATATATATAATTTTCTCACATGGAATGAGAAATATCATGAAAGCCAGTTCTTCCTGAAGAATTATCTTATTAATTAAAATAATGTAACACTAGGCTGAGTGCGGTGGCTCACGTCTGTAATCCTAGCACTTTGGGAGGCCAAGGTGGGTGGATTGTCTGAGCTCAGGAGGTCGAGCTCAGCCTGGGCAACAGTAAAACCCCATCTCTACTAAAATACAAAAAATTAGCCAGGCGTGGCGGCACACACCTATAGTCCCAGCTACTCGGGAGGCTGAGGCAGGAGAATTGCTTGAACTCCAGAGGAGAAGGTTGCAGTGAGCAGATATCACGCCACTGCACTTCAGCCTGGGCAACAGGGCAAGATTCCATCTATAAAAAAAATATATATATATATATATGTGCCTGTGTGTGTGTGTGTATAAATATATAAAAAACACTAATTTAAAAATATTGTTTAAATGAGCTATAAGAAATGAAAATGCTAAAACAAAATACTGGAGAGTAATTAAGAATTTTGCATACTTAATACTTTCACAACCAAGAAATTGTCATGGCTTTTGGGATTTTCACCTTCAAGTTCCTCTGCTAAAATATTAATACTGTTAAAATACTGTGTTTTTATCTTGCATGATTATTTTGGGCCATTTGAAGAGGAACTGCTGTTTCCATTTTTCCTCCAAGCTTAAACCCAATAAGATTACCTGTTATCTCTTTCCTCAACAGATAAGAAAATTTTCAAGAGATTTTCCTGACAAAACAGAGGTTTTCCTGACGTAACACAGGTTTTCATATCATAACATGGAGAGACCTATTATAATTGGAAAGTTTCCATTTAAATTAATTCTATAACTTTACATGTATAAGCAGTTTCTAGGTATTTATGGTCTAGGTAAGACTGATTAAACTAAATAATGTCAGGTTGACTTTGCAAGCTTCCTTTCTCACATTAAATTAATAGTACAGTCTCAGTCTGTTCCTACAAAACACCTGAGAGTAGGTGATTTATAAAGAACAGAAATTTGTTTCCTCACAGTTCTGGAGGCTGGGAATTCTAAGATCAAGGTGCCAGCAGGTTCTCCATCTGGTGAAGGCCTTGGGTCTCTGCTTCCAAGGTGGCACCTTGAACACTGTGTCCTCACACAGTGAGGGAAAAGGAACAGAAGGAAAAAAGGACTGAACTCACTCCCTCAAGCCTTTTTATAAAGGTGCTAATCCCATCCATGAGGGCAGAGCCCTCATGACCTAATCACCTCCTAAAGACCTCACTTCTTAATACTGCTACACTGAGAATTAGGTTTCAACATGAATGTGGAGTGGACACATTCAAACTATAGCAAGTACTCACTATAAATTTTTTTTTTTTGAGACGTAGTCTCTCTCTGTTGCCAGGCTGGAGTCCAGTGGCGCAATCTCGGCTCACTGCAACCTCTACCTTACAGGTTCAAGCAATTCTCCTGCCTCAGCTTTCCAAGTAATTGGGACTATAGGCGCGTGCCACCATGCTCAGCTAATTTTTGTATTTTTTTCTTAGATGGAGTTTCGTTTCTGTTGCTCACGCTGGAGTGCAATGGCATGATCTTAGCTCACTGCAGCCTCCGCCTCTCAGGTTCAAGCCATTCTCCTGCCTCAGCCTCCGGAGTAGCTGGGATTACAGGCACCTGCCACCATGCCCAGCTAATTTTTTGTATTTTTAGTAGAGACAGGGTTCCACCATGTTGGTCAGGCTGGTCTCGACCTCCTGACCTCAGGTGATCCACCTGCCTTGGCCTCCCAAAGTGTTGGGATTACAGCCATGAGCCACGGCGCCTAGCCTAAATTTTGTATTTTTAGTAGAGAAGGGGTTTCACATGTTGGCCAGGATGGTCTCGATCTCTTGACGTTGTGATCCACCCACCTCGGCGTCCCAAAGTGCTGGGATTACAGGAGTGAGCTACGGTGCCCAGCCTTTACTATAATTATCTAATAGACATCAAAGGCAATTCTGATACTAGAACTCACATAAGTACCTCTTCAGAGTGCTTACTACACAGCAGTAATATTAGGGACATACACTTCTTTTTGTAGCCAAACTTTTTAAAAAACTGCAATGAAATTATAATTATAAAATTTTAAAACAAGGTCTAGCACTGCTGTGGATTACTATGGATCTGAATGAAAAATCAGCTTAAAAATGTATTTTCCAAAAGGGTCATAGGGCAGGAGTCCTCCTATTTAGTCTTCTGACCAACTTCATAGCATTAGTTATTGATGAGTTATTGAGGCCTGTTCAGTACTTTCAGAAGCCTCTCTCAAGCTCACCCACTGTTCTCCTGACTCCTTTACTGCTGATGCTTACACAATCCATTCACCTGCTCGTAACAAGAACGTGTGAATAGTACTCAGAGTGCCCACATGGCCCTGCCCTGTGAGGGTCCACAGGAAAAATCCCTTTGGTTTCAATATTAGGTATAATGGTACATTCTCTGAACAATTCGCTTCTATTTAATCTTATGAATTATGTGAATCCTATAAATTAATGAGTCTTATAGTGGAAACAGCTCCTTTGGAAGATATATCAGAATTGAGTGTTCCTTCAAACTTCTCCATCCTCCAAAGTTCTGATCTCTGTCTTCTGTCCCTGCTCTCAACCTACCTCCTTTGAGAATCTCTTTAGGAAGGAGAAATGTTTATGATGAGAGTGTGAGGTACTTATAAATGACGTGCAAGCAGATAAAAGCACGAGCCCCTGCTCTTAAGTGATCATGTTATCATCTTCAGGTTTGTTGACAGAATTTAGAGCCAAATTAATAGAGCACTTTACCATATGCCTTTTGTGCACCAACCTTAAACCTTCTATTTCTCTAAGCTTATTTTCCCTTTGTATCCTTTTTAAATTAACTTTGTTTTAAATTTATTTAATTTTTTGTATCACATACATTATTATAACCATCTTATATCTTTCATAAGACAAAATGGGGTAGAAATAATCTATCAATAAGGAGTATCCACTTGAGGTGGCAGAGTGAATACTCTAAGAAACCATGTACCCTTCCTAATACTATGTAGAAAAAAAGCCATGTCTAAATCACTGCAAAAAAAAAAAAAAATTGTAAGATCTGAACTGATCTTAATCAACTGATCTTAATTGTATTTATCCGAGAGAAAAACCAACCGTTATATTCGTGAAAATTGTGAAATAGAAACAACTTTAAAAGGAAAAAACGCTGCTTTAAAAAAAGCATTACCAGAAAATTATGATTAATAAAATGTTACCACTGTAATAATTAGGAAAGAATAATTTATATAGCTTAAAAAAAAGTTTAAGTAAATTTATTACTCATTCTGCAATTGCTGTTTACCTTACTGACAACAAGTATTTAAACATTTTTTTTGTCAAAATGGATATTATATTTTCATAGGCAGCCTCTTCCTACCCCATTCCCAAAGAGGGTGTTTTAAAATACTGTCATGGAAGCAAGATATACACAATAATGACTCACAGAGACAATCTTACCACACCCGAAATGATTATCACACAAACATTATCAATGACACATCAGTGATGGGAAATCAACTTACCATTAGGATTTCGCCAGAGAAAAACAGACACAGGAGCTTGGCAACACAGTGTTTTTAACGCTGTTCTAAGACACTGGGTCACTTGACTACTGCAATAATTGGGGAAATCTTGTTTCAAACACTAGGCAGAATGCTTCTTTCTGGGACATTTGAAAAGTAAGGACTATGAAGCCAAATCAGTATAGAAATTTTGCCTGGCTTCACTCTTCTTGCTACTTATGCCTTGGATCCCTTCACTAAAAACCCACTTCACAGTTGATCATTAACTTCATTAGCAGTTGGTAAGAATAATTCTGAGTGATGCAGACTATCCCAGCAGTCACATGACAAACATAACTTACACATGTCAAGGCAGGAGTGGGGAAAGTATACATGACAAAAGAAAGTAGTCAGCCTCGCACTGTTTGACCTAGGGCAGTGTGACTTCCCTGAGTTGCCATGTCATGAAAAACGAATAGTAAGAAAAAAACAAGAACCATTCTTTTGTGGTTTTTTTTGTGTGTGTGTGAATTCTGGATTGGCATCCACTAATGTACATTTATTTCCTCAAGTCACTTATATCAGCCTTGACTACCCAGATCTAACTCTTTAAAACTAAGGAGTCATGATTAGATTTACTTTCCCCTTTGTGATAGAAATATTTATGTTTTGAGACAGGGTCTCAACTCTGTTACCCAGGATGGAGTGCATCAGTGCGATCATGGCTCACTGCAGCCTAGATCTCCAGGGCTCAAGTGATCTTCCCCCCACCTCAGCCTCCTGAGTTGATAGGACTACAGGTGTGTGCTACCACACCTGGCTTTTTTTATTTTTATTTTTTTGAGACAAAATTTCGCTCTTGTTGCTCAGGCTGGAGTGCAGTGACCAAATCTCAGCTCACTGTAACCTCCACCTCCCTGGTTCAAGTGGTTCTCCTGCCTCAGCCTTCTGAGTAGCTGGGATTACAGGTGCGCACCATTACACCCAGCTAATTTTTTGTATTTTTAGTAGAGATCGGGTTTCTCCGTGTTGGGCAGGCTGGTCTCAAACTTCTGCCCCCAGGTGATCCACCCTCCTTGGCCTCCCAAAGTGCTGGGATTACAGATGTGGCTTATTTAAAAAATTTTATTTTTTGTAGAGATGGCGGGGGTGGGGGCATGGGGGTGTCTCAATATGTTGCCCAGGCTGGTCTCTAACCCCTGGGCTCAAGTGCTCCTCCCACCTCAGCCTCCCGAAGTGTTGAGATTGCAGGTATGAGCCACCACACCTGGCCTGAAATAGTATTTAAATGTTGCTACCTGATTAGTTGTTTTAAGATTCACAACCCAAGTTTATCATTTATATTTATTTATTTATGTTTAGATCTTCTTCCATGAATCCACACTAACAGTGACTTGTTTGGGTGATATTTCAGATTCCCTAGGGAGAAACTTACAATTACAATGCTTTGATATTACATATAATAACTTTTAAGTCTGAGGTTTTTCCAAATTTATATATTCTCCTTGGGCTAATTAGCATATGTTTTTAAAAGTCATACTCTAGGTAATTTAAACTATTATAATACTAAAGTAACTGCTTGAAAACATAACTATTGGTTATGAAAACATGACCAACTTCTATTCTGAAAATGAAAGAAGTATATCACTCTTAGAACTAAGTTCCAGTTTCCTAAGTTTCACATATATAGTTAAAAAAACAGATTTCCACCCTAAGAATCATTAAAAGACCTATGTGACTTCTAAAATTGCCTGTTTTTGAGTTTCTCAAACTCAAGTTTGAGAATTTATATTCTACAGAATAGCAGAAACATTAGTGTTTATCTGTTAGATTTATTTTCATTTCTTATCTTTAAAATATGTGTGAATTTTAAAAAAACTGTAATAAGTACTTATCAAAATACATAACTGTATAAAGGAAAAAGTAACTGGTCAGTAGATAATTTCTACTTCCAGGCTTTTTTTCCATGAATACACATAAACACATGCACAGCAATTTTTTTTTTGATGGGATCATCCAATATATTTTGTTTTCAACTTGTCTTTTTTATGTATCATGAGTATCTTTCTATGTCAGTAAACTTACCCCCAGTATTCAACTGGCTTCTGTATAATTTCCAATTTTTTGCTATTAAAGAGATATAACAAAAATTATGTAGCTTTATGTACCCGTGCAAATATTTCTGCAGAACAGATTTCTGAAAGTGGAACTGATGAATTATTGTATACTTTGAATAGATACCGTACCAAACTGACTCCATGAAGCTGAACTAACTACATTCCCACTATGGTATAAGAGACTGTGCCTCGTTAATGTTTTCTAATATCTATAATAATATTTTATATAATAAAACACTGCATATGCTAATATTACGTTTATCTGAACACTGTTCAAATGTTTCATATAAATGAATTTTTTTTTTTTTATACTGTTACAGAGTGTCTTCCAATCGCCAGCTATGGGGCAAGTTGGGAATGGAATGGGTGCCTCTGCCAGGCTTGCTTTCCCTCCCTTTCCAAAGTTGGCAGAATACTAGGCACTCTCCAGACACAATCCCAGGAGGTATATAAATAAATTTCAAGATAAACAATAAAACTTAAAATCATGTGTAAAAAAACCTTTCTAAAAAGCATTATGATTTTCCTGCCTTCTTAATTATGCAGAATAGTTACAATTTAGGATTTTCTTTACGATTATAAATTTTCAAAAAAGAAATCACAATTTGCCTATCTTCTGAAAAAGAATGTACTAGGCATAGTTTATTATTTTCTTTATGGGCCAGGCACGGTGGCTCACACCTGTAATCCCAGCACTTTGAGAGGCCGAGGCGGGCAGATCACGAGGTCAAGAGATCGAGGCCATCCTGGTCAACAAGGTGAAACCCCGTCTCTACTAAAAATACAAAAATTAGCTGGGTGTGGTGGTACGTGCCTATAATCCCAGCTACTCGGGAGGCTGAGGCAGGAGAATTGCTTGAACCTGGGGGACAGAGGTCACACTGAGCTGAGATCGCACCATTATACTCCAGTCTGGCAACAGAGCAAGGCTCTGTTTCAAAAAAAAATTTTTCGGCCGGGTACGGTGGCTCAAGCCTATAATCCCAGCACTTTGGGAGGCCGAGGCGGGTGGATCACGACGTCAAGAGATCGAGACCATCCTGGTCAACATGGTGAAACCCTGTCTCTACTAAAAATACAAAAAATCAGCTGGGCATGGTGGTGCGTGCCTGTAGTCCCAGCTACTCAGGAGGCTGAGGCAGGAGAATTGCCTGAACCCAGGAGGCGGAGGTTGCGGTGAGCCGAGATAGCGCCATTGCACTCCAGCCTGGGTAACAACAGCGAAGCTCTGTCTCAAAAAAAAAAAAAATTTTTTTTTCTTTATGATTTTGAAGATTATATATTGGATGCTACTTTCTTTAATACAGTAATGGATGTTGAGGCTACTGAGCTGTTTGCTGGAAGGCTGAGCTAGATCCAGAAGGTTGTACTTTTCCCATCAACCTGTCATCTACATTAGGTATTTTTCCTAATGCTATCCCTCCCTCCCCTAACCCCCATTCCCTGACACGCCCCAATGTGTGATGTTCTCCTCCCTGTGTCCATGTGTTCTCATTGTTCAACTCCCACTTATGAGTGAGAACATGCAGTGTTTGGTTTTCTGTTCCTGTGTTAGTTTGCCGAGAATGATGATTTCCAGCTTCATCCATGTTCCTGCAAAGGACATGAACTCATCCTTTTTTATGGCTGCACAGTATTCCATGGTATGTATGTGCCACATTTTCTCTATCCAGTCTATCATTGATGAACATTTGGGTTGCATTCCTATATACCAATAATAGACAAACAGCCAAATCATGAGTGAACTCCCGTTCACAACTGCTACAAAGAGAATAAAATACCTAGGAATACAACTTGGAAGGGATGTGAAAGACTTTTTGACTTCTTATGGCAGCATTTCTCTTTCAACTAGGCAGCATTTCTCTTACACTAGGCAGCAGCCTCTCTCTTCTGCCTAGTCTAAGCATGCCTGCCTCTAGGAGTAATCCCATCCTTCCACTTTCGTCCCATGCATACAATCTCTAATATGCTGCTTCTCATATATATATTTGAAAAAGAAAAGAAAAAAATTACGCAAGCAGATTCTCAGAGCAGACAGGAGGATAGTATGTTCTTCAAAGAAGGACACCGAAGTGTGAATAGGACACCCAAGTTTTAGGACATACGGAACAAGACATTCTACCTCTAAAGCCAGACATTAAAAGAGAGAAAAAATTATATAGAAAAGAATATTTAAAAGTTAAGGAGATATGATAAAAATTCTACTTCAATATTTAATCTAATATTTCCTGTTGTAAACATGATAAGGTATTTCTAAGTTTCCTTCCCATTTGAACATTATTGAAACATAATTTCAAGCATGGGTAGTGAGAAACTCAATAACATTTCTACAATTTGGGCAAAAAAAAAACCAATGCCTGGGATTACATACACACAAAAATACTGAGCATAGTTTATTGTATCTTAGGTGCTTTACGGTATTGAAACTTTTACAAGAGGTTATGTAAATCAACAGAAATAAATAAAATAACTTGAGTGGCAGAAAAAATAAGAACTCACTGCCAAGTAAATGCTTTGCCAAATGACCTTTAATGACTAACACTCTTGCCTCCATTTTTCTCTCACTGTAGTAAAATCAACTAAGAGATGGCAATCAAAACAAATTCTACAGTGTTTCCACCAAACCACTTTCTATTCAATGCCCCAAGCATGCTCTAAGAATGAAAGCATTCAGTGCTGGTGTCAGCCATAATTCTTTTAAATTACATTATAAATTTTCATTCTGTTGAAGCCATTTTAACCAATTCTCAGTTATCCACAGAAATAGGGAGCAGAATTTTGAACAGCTAGCATGATTAACTAAAATGATGTGCTTTTCTCCCCTATACATCCTCTATTAGAAGAGCTTATGGACACTGAAAATCCAAAATGCAAGCTGCAAAAGGAACAAAGAACAAAAGCATTAGAACTGAATCATGGGTAGGTGTGTGGGGGAAGAGAAAATGAGAGAGAAAATGCAGCATTAGAAGCTTTTCACTTTATATGCTTTTCTTTTTTATCTCTCCACTCTGTCACTCAGGCTGGAGTGCAGTGACACGATTTTGGCTGACTGCAACCTCCATCTTCTGGGTTCGAGCAATTCTCCTGCCTCAGTCTCCCCAGTAGCTGGGATTACAGGCAGGCGCCACCACACCCAGCTGATTTTTGTATTGTTAGTAGAGACAGGGTTTTGCCATGTTGGTCAGGCTGGTCTTGAACTCCTGACCTCAGGTGATCTGCCCATCTTGGCCTCCCAAAGTGCCGAGATTACAGTACAGGTGTGAGCCACTGCGCCTGGCCCCTCCTTTTGTTTTCTTGATGAAAAGTTATTATACAATGTTGTCCCTGTCCCCTCAGGGAGGTTCTCACAGCACCAATTATTAGTGATGACCGAAAAAAAAAACAAAAAAAAACCAAATTTCTTGAAATGAAAGTTATGGAGGTATGTGCAAAATATGAGACACGGAGACTTAGAATTCTCTCCCTGATCATTCTAGGATAAATGATCAACAAAAGCATGGACTCTTTACACATCAAACCACTATAAAGGAACTTGATATTGAAAAAGAGAATCCAGGCAAAGACAGTTTTGCATTGCCATGTTCAAACTCATCTCTAGTTCCTGGGCTAGAATTGACAATCCTGATGTAACTGAAAATACAGACAGAAGTGACTAAGCAGAATGAGGTTACTCTGGAAGAATCAAGAAAGACTTTTGAGGTGCTGATAATAATCCAGCTATTTGAAGAAGGAAGAATATTAAAGAAATACTAAGTACAAAGATTTGGGGGCAGGAACAAATTCAGCATGTTTGAGGGACAGGAAAAATTCTAGTGTACCTAATTCACTGAAAGACAAACAGAAAAAACCAGATGAGGTTGAAAAGAGAAGTAAAGACCAGATAATGAGGTTATAATCTATGACAAGGAACTTGGATTTCATTATAAGTGAAATGGGAAGTTATTGAGGCAAGCATGAAAAAAGCAAGGAGACCACTTAGGAGTTTTAGAGACAGATGATGTTAATGGTGGTAGAAAGAAGTGACTAGACAGACCATGGGATCTTTTGGGAGATTATAACCAAGAAAACTTGTCAGTCTACTAGACATGAGGCTAGTGAGAAAGAGTACTTGAGGTTGGAATCCTTGGTTTTGAGCTTGAGCAATTTGGTGGATAATAGTGCCAATTACCCACCCAATTTTTGTTTCTTTTTTTGTTTTTGTTTTTTGAGACAAAGTCTCACTCTGTTGTCCAGGCTGGAGTAAAGTGGCATGATCACATCTCACTGCAGCCTCAAACACCTGGGCTCAAGCAACCCTCCTGCCTCAGCCTCCTGAGAAACTGGAACCACAGGTGCATGCCACTACATCCAGCTAATTTTTTTGATCTTCTGTAAAGACGGGTCTTGCTATGCTGCCCTGGCTGGTTTTGAACTCCTGGGCTCAAGTGATCCTCCTGCCTCAGCCTCCCAAAGTGTTGGGATTGCAGGTTGTATTAGTCTGTTTTCGTGCTGTTGATAAAGACGTACCCGAGACTGGGTAATTTATAATGAAAAAAAAGTTTAATGGACTGACAGTTCCACGTGGCTTGGGAGGCATCACAATCATGGCAGAAGGTAAAAGGCATGTCTTACATGGCAGCAGGCAAGAGAGAATGAGAGAATTGAAAGTGGAAATCTCTTATAAAACCATCAGATCTTATGAGACTTATTCACTGCCACAAGAACAGTGCCACTGCACTCCAGTCTGTGTAACAGGGCGAGGCTCTGTCTCAAATAAAAAAAAATAAATAAATAAAAATAGGCTGGGTGCCGTAGTTCATGCCTGTAATCCCAGCACTTTGGGAGGCTGAGGCGGATGGATCACAAGGTCAGGAGTTCAAGACCAGCCTGGCCAACATGGTGAAACCCAGTCTCTACTAAAAGTACAAAATGTAGCTGAGCATAGTGGCAGGCACCTGTAATCCCAGCTACTTGGAGAATTACTTGAACCCATGTGCCAGAGGTTGCAGTGAGCTGAGATCATGCCACTGCACTCCAGCCTGGGCAATATAGTGAAACTTACTCTCAAAAAATAAAAATAAATAAATAGTAAAATAAATTTAGTCATAGTTTCTCCAAAATTACAACATATTCTGGAGAATTAAATGTTACTAAACCATTTTGCGATAGTCTTTTTTTTTTTTTTTTTTTTTTTTGAGACCAAATCATGCTCTGTTGCCCAGGCTGGAGTGCAGTGGTGCGATCGTGGCTCACTGCAACCACTGCTGCCCTGGTTCAAGTGATTCTCCTGCCTCAGCCTCCCAAGTAGCTGGGACTACAGATGAGTGCCACCACATGGGACTAATTTTTGTATTTTTAGTAGAGACAGAATTTCAGCATCTTGGCCAGGCTAGTCTTAAACTCCTGACCTCCTGATCCACCTGCCTTGGCCTCCCAAAGTGCTGGGATTACAGGAGTGAGCCACTGCACTGGGTTTATAATACTTATTTTTAAAAAAATCTTATCTCGTCTGGGCACCACGGCTCACGTCTGTAATCCCAACACTTTGGGAGGCCGAGGCAGGCAGATCACCTGAGGTCGGGAGTTGGAAACCAGCCTGGCCAGCATGTTGAAACCTTATATCTACTAAAAATACAAAAATTAGCCAGGTGTGGTGGTGGGTGCCTGTAAATCCTAGCTACTTGGGAGCCTGAGGTAGGAGAATTGCTTGGACCTAGGAGGTGGAGGTTGCAGTGAGCCGAGATTGTGCCATTGCACTCCAGCCTGGGTAACAAGAACGAGACTCTGTCTCAAAAAAAAAAAAAAAAAAAAAAACACCTCACGTATTTTCAGTAAATATTATTTTCTATTCTGACAATTCAAGTAAATCTTTAAGGAAAAGAGTCATGTGGTAACACAAGAATCATTGTTAATAGACAACAGGATGCTCAACATGCATTTCTTGTTCAGATAACACAACCATTAGCCTAACCTTGTGCCTACCATTCCTGTTATTGATCTATGGTCATATCCTTACAGCTTAAAACAGTATCTGGCTGGGAAAAGGTAAGAAACAGTAATTGAATCAACATAATAATTCTCTGCCAAGTTCCTATAACTGTCCTTCTTAAAATGCAGGCTATATAAGCAATCTGCCAGTCACTCATAACCCTTCCCTCTTCTTAAAAACTAAAAAAGCTCAAAATTTTTCTTTTTCTAAAAATTTGAAACCAGGTAAATATATTACTTTATACAGGCTGGGCGCCATGGCTCACATCTGTAATCCCAGCAGTTTGGGAGGCTGAGGCGAGTGGACTGCTTGAGCCCAGGACTTTGACACTAGCCTGGGCAACATGGCAACACCCCATCTCTAAAAAGAAAAAAGTGCTTCAAGCAAAATACAATTTATACTTGAAAAACATTATAAGATAAGTAGCAAGATTAAGTCTGCCTAGATTTACAGATTAAACAAATAAATTAAATAGGGTGAAGGCTAGTCCCCTTTCATCTCACTATATTCTAGATTATGTTGGTTTATCATGTACTAAAGATTGAACTGTTTCCCTAATAATGCAAACACTGTAAGTGCAAGAACTAAAACTATAAAACTCTCAGAAGAAACATAGGCATTAATCTTCATGACCTTGGATTAAGCAATGATTTCTTAGACACCAAAAGCACAAACAACAAAAGAAAAAATAAATTGGACTTCATCAAAACTAAAACTTCCATGCTTCAAAGCATATCATCAAAACACTGAAAAGAGAATCCAAAGCATGGGAGAATATACTTGCAGATTATGTATCTGATAAAAATCTACTATTTGGTATGTAGTTAAAAATTATAACTCAATAATAATAATAAAAACAATTAAAAATGGGCAAAGAAATAGACATTTCTGGCCAAGTGTGTTGGCTAACGCCTGTAATCCCAGTACTTTGAGAGGTCAAGGTCAGGAGTTCGAGACCAGCCTGACCAACATGGTAAAACCCTGACTCAACTAAAAATACCAAAATTAACTGGGTGTGTAATTACAGCTACTACAGCTACAGTGGCTACTACAGCTACTGTAATTATGCCTGTAATTACAGCTACTCAGGAGGCTGAGGCAGGAGAATCGCTTGAACCTGGAAGGCAGAGGTTGCTGTGAGCCAAGATTGCGCCATTGCACTCCAGCCTGGGCAGCAAGAGCAAAACTCCGTCTCAAACAAACAAACAAACAAATAACAACAATAAAAAAAAAAAAAAAAACAACTACAAGAAACTGGGCCAGGTGCAGTGGCTCACCCCTGTAATCCCATCACTTTGGAAGGCCAAGGCAGGTGTATCAATTGAGGTCAGGAGTTCAAGACCAGCCTGGCCAACATGGCAAAAACCTGTTTCTACTAAAAATATTAAAAAAAAAAAAAAAAATTAGCCAGGCATGGTGGCGCAAGCCTGTAGTCCCAGCTACTTGGAAGGCTGAGCCATGAGAATTGCTTGAACCTGGGAGGCAGGGATTGCAGTGAGCTGAGATCATGCTGTTGGGACAACTAAGTTCCTCTTCAAACTCAACTTCCTGATTATGAATTGTAAGGTTGTAAATCAATCCTATCCCCACTTACTACTTTAGCCTTCAAAGCTTTCATTTTATTACCTTATTTAGAAAAGTTTAAGTCTTAGCCAATCATGATCAGCTTAGATTGTGTGGTCCAACCCCAGCCAATAGGGGAAGGACACAGAAAAAGGAACTGCATTAGGAATAAAAACTCCTTCTCTCCTTTGTTTGGTGTGCACTTGTGATTGCATCAGACACAAGCAGTATCCTTCTGCAGAAGTAAAGTTGCTTTGCTGAGAAATTTTCAGTTTAAGTGCTGGTTTTTCTTTGAGGCACCAAGCACCTATTTCTAACAGTGCCACTGCACTGCAGCCTCAGCAACAGAATGAAATTCCATCTTAAAAAAAAACAAAAAAAAATGACAAGATACCATTTATTGCATTTCTTACATGACAAAACCAAAAAAAGATACCATTTCACAACCACTAGCATGCCTATAATAAAAAAGACAAATAACAAGTGTTTGTGGGGATGTTGACACATTGGAACCCTTATACACAGCTGATGAGAATGCAAAGTGGTGCAGCTGCTTTTGAAAACAGTTTGCAAGTTCAAAAGATTAAACAAAGAGTTAACATATGACCCACCAATTCTACTCTTAGATATATAGCCAAAATAAATGAAAACATATGTCCACACAAAAACTTGTACCCAAACGTTCATAATAGCATTATTCATAATAGCCAAAAAGTGGTAACAACCCAAATGTCCATCAATTACAGAATGAATACATAAAATATGGCATATCTATACAATGGAACACTATTTGGCAATAAAAAGGAAAGAAATACCGATTCCTGCTGCAAAATGGATGAACTCCGAAACACTATGCTAAGTGAAAATATAAAATGTCTGGAATACATAAGTTCATAAAGATAGAAGGCCAGACATGGTGGCTCACACCTGTAATCCCAGCGCTTTGGGAGGATTGCTTGAGACCAGGAGTTCAGGAGCAGCCTGATCAACACATTGAGACCCTTTTGCTGTGAAAATAATAATAATAATAAAATTAGCTGGGCTTGGTAGTGTGTGCCTGTAGTTCTAGCTACTTGGAAGGCTGAGGTAGGAGGACCACTTGAGTCCAAGAGGTCAAGGCTGCAGTGAAACATGACTGCACCCTTAACCTCCACCTTGGGCAACACAAGTACTGCCTCAAAAAAAGAAAAAAAAAAAAAGACAAGAAAAGAAAGAAAAAAGAAAAAGACAGAATAAAAACTAGTGGTTGCTAGGGACTAAGGGGAGGAAGAAATTGCGAGCTAGTGCTGATGGGTATGACATTTCTTCAAGAAAAATGAAAATGTCCTCAAATAGTGCTAACGAGTGCAAAACTTTGTGAATACACTAAAAACCACTGAATTGTATACTTCAAAAGGGTGCATATTATGGTATACAAATATTATATTTTTCAATAAAAAAGAAAAAAAATGCAAACATTAAAGAATTGAGACACGACTTGGTCAAGTCTCCAAACTGTGCCAAAAGCAAAATCTAGCTGGCATGGTGGTTTATGCCTGTAATCCCAACACTTTGGGAGGCCACAGCAGGGAGAGCGCTTAAACCCAGGAGTTCAAGACCAGCCTGGGCAATATGACAAAACTCCGTCTCTACAAAAAAAACTACACAAATTAGCTGGGTGTGGTGATGTGTGTCTATAGTTCCAGTTACTCAGGAGGCTGAGGTTGAGGGGTTTCTTGAGCCCAGGGACTTTATAGTCCCCAGTTACACTTAGCACATCTTGTAATCATACTTCCTCATTATTAAGATGCCAGAAACTGTGAGATCAAACACTGACTTAGGAATAAATACCTTTTAAGCAAAAACAAACAAAAAGTATACTATTTCAGTAACCAACAAAATTGTACATTAATCCATTTAGTTCCACACCATAACCTTATTTTAGAATCACAATTAACATGTAAGTATGCACTTTCATATCTGAGTTGAAGGCTGTTCTAAATGACTTTTGGCCATAACAGGTTTGGACAATCTCATGGTGACATATTACATACCACTCTCCTTAGAATCTGTGCTCTTCATCTTCACTTTTATAACACTTTTAGGACCAACAGCATGACACTAAGACAGGATGGAAAACACTGGAGTTTACCTGTATTTCACATCTGATTATTGCTTTTTTTTTTTCATTGAATTATACCATTTTGGAAGTAAACTTTGCTTGAGTGTATGGGAAGGTTTTGGCAGACAGAAGTTTGCAGGCTCAGTGACAACTTTTCAAAATGCAAAAATCAGTCATAACATCCTCTTCTTGCTTTAAAATTCGGTACTTGGCCAGGCACGGTGGCTCACACCTGTAATCCCAGAACTTTGGGAGGCTGAGGGGGGCAAATCACCTGAGGTCAGGAGTTCGCGACCAGCCTGGCCAACATGGTGAAACCCTGTTTCTACTAAAAATACAAAACTAAGCTGGGTGTGGTAGTACATCCCTGTAATCCCAACTATTCAGGAGGCTGAGGCAGGAGAACTGCTTGAACCCAGGAGGTTGCAGTGAGCCAAGATTGCACCAGTGCACTCTAGACTGGGCAACAGAATGAGATTCCATTTCTTAAATAAATAAATAAAATTTTGTGCCTCAGTCTTAGAAAAGTATCAATTACCACTGTCTTTTATTACATGTCAGGAAACCTTTGGCAAATATTTAAAGTTAAGATTCGGGTTAAAATCACAAATTTACGAGAAAACCCCATTAAAAAGTGGGCAAAGGACATGAACAGACGCTTCACAAAAGATGACAAACATGTGGCCAACAAGCATATGAAAAAAAGCTCAGCATCACTGGTCATTAGAGAAATGTAAATCAAAACCACAATGAGATACCATCTCACACCAGTCAGAATGGCCATTATTGAAGTAAAAAAATAACACAAGCTGGTGAGGTTGTGGAGAAAAGGGAACACTTATACACTGTTGGTGGGAATGTAAGTGAGTTCAACCATTGTGGAAAGCAGTATGGCAATTTCTCAAAGAGCTAAAAGCAGAACTACCATTCAACTCAGCCATCCCATTACTGGGTATATACCCAGAAGGGTAGAAACTATTCTACCATAAAGACACATGCACACAAATGTTCATTGCAGTGCTACTCACAACAGCAAAGACATGAAATCAACCTAAATGTCCATCAGTGACAGATTGGATAAAGAAAATATGGTACATATACACCATGGAGTACTATGCAGTCAAAAAAAGAATGAGATCATGTCTTTTGCAGGAACATGTACGGACCTGGAAGTTACTATCCTTAGCAAACTAAAGCAGAAACAGAAAACCAAATACTGCATGTTCTCACTTATAAGTGGGAACTAAATTATAAAAACTTATGAACACAAAGAAAGAAACAAAAGGCACTGGGGTCTACTTGAGTAGACGGTGAAAGAAGGGAGAGAAGCAGAAAACATAACTATTGGATACTGGGCTTAATACCTGGGTGATGAAATAATATGTACCCCAACACCCCTTGACAAATGTTTACGTATATAACAAACCTTCCCATGTACCCCCAAGCCTAAAATAAAAGTTTTTTTTAAAAAAAGATTTAGGTTAAAATTAAACAGTATAACAGTGTGTGAAGCTACCAATACAAGTAATTCAACTGAGGTGGCAAACAGGTGAATAGACATATGCTACGTATAGCTAATTTTGTACACACCCAGGCAATGGCAGTCACCAATAAATCTCTACACGGTAGCTGGCAAGTTTCTGCTGACATCAGAGTTTCACTCTGTTGCTCAGGCTGGAGTGCAGTGGTGCAATCTTGGCTCACTACAACCTTCACCTTCCAGGTTCATACAATTCTCCAGCCTCAGCCTCCCAAGTAGCTGGGATTAAAAGGGTGTGCCACCACACCTGGCTAATTTTTGTATTTTTAGTAGAGACAGGTTTCGCCATGTTGGCCAGGCTTGTTTCAAACTCCTGACCTCAGGTGATCCACCTGCCTCAGCCTCCCAAAGTGCTGGGATTACAGGTGTAATTCTTGATTATATTCGCAATAGTACTTTATAGTTCTTGTCTACTAACTCAAGCATCAATTATAACACACACTAAGACTTCAGGAAAATTAAAATATAAAAAAGATTCATTTGAAAATTGAGAAAATAAAATACATTCACAACTAGAACTTGGTTTTTTTAGTTCCTTAATCTCTATCACCCTTAAGCTGTAGGCTCTGAGATCAAGATATGTGATAATGGGCTGGGTGCTGTGGCTCACGCCTGTAATCCCAGCACTTTTGGGAGCCCAAGGTGGGCAGATGACGAGGTCAGGAGTTCAAGAATAGCCTGGCCAACGTAGTGAAGCTCCATCTCTACTAAAATACAAAAACTAGCCAGGTGTGGTGGCGTGTGCCTGTAATCCCAGCTACTCAGGAGGCTGAGGCAGGAGAATCATCTGAACCTGGGAGGCAGAGATTACAGTGAGCCGAGATCATGCTACCGCACTCCAGCCTGGGTGGCAGAGTGAGACTGTGTCAAAAACAAAAACAAAAACAAACAAACAAAAAAAAAATTGTGGTAATGGTGCTACTTCTTAAATAATCAATGTAAAAAGTTATTTTCTAATTAATGAGTTTACAGAGAATAATACCAGATATATAATCAATCATTAATGTAAAAGGACCGAGAAAAATGTGCAATGTATTATGCAGAGCGTTTATAGGAAGAGCACCAATAATATGTAAATTCTTCCACAGAAAAAAAATCTGGAAACTCTTCAAGGACGGAAAAAACTTAAGACTCATACAACTTAGAATTCCTAATTCTTCCTTTATGTACACTTATAGGTAACTGTATTGAGAGAAAGATAAGGAAGACAGAACAGGCAATGAAGAATATTCCCTTTCTGGAGCTATTTCATTAAAGTTTGTCCCACAATTAAAAAAAAAAAATCTGTTTGAACTAAAAAATGGGGAATAAAACATCCAGCCCTTTCCACTTAATGGACTCACAGCATATATGAGTGGTTGAAACAACCATGTAATAAGCAACCTTAAAGAAATGTGTTATATTGGCCATGCGTGGTGGCACACACCTGTAATCCCAGCACTTTGGGAGGCTGAGGCAGGCGGATCACGAGGTTAGGAGATCAAGACCATCCTGGCCAATATGGTGAAATACCATCTCTACTAAAATACAAAAAATTAGCTGGGCATGGGGGCATATGCCTGTAATCCCAGCTGCTTGGGATGGGAAGCTGAGGCAGGGGAATCACTTGAACCCAGGAGGCGGAGATTGCAGTGAGTGGAGATCACACCACTACACTCCAGCCTGGTGACAGAGTAAAGAAAATGTGTTATATCAGGCACCATTATACACTGTTGGTGGTAGTATAAATTACTACGATCATTTTGGAAAGCAATTTGGCAATATATAGTGATATTTTTAAAAATATACATTCCCTTTGACTAAAGAGTCCTGTTTCTGAAAATCTGTTCCAAAGACATCATATGAAACATGCACAGAGGTTGTATTCCAAGTATTACTTACCATAGTGAATGGAAAGCCTCATTTGTCTAACAACAGGGAAATGATTTAAAAATTATTCTACATCCACAAGACACAGAGTATTATAAAATTATTTTATTTTGTAATTTTTTTCTTTATTGTTTTTGGTACTATTGAGATGAAATGAATATATTTATAAAATTATTTAAAAATATTTACCAAAAATGCTTTTTAAACTTTTTTCTTTTCCTGATATTTTTTAAATTTTAAAGTAATATGTACTGATGGTAAAAGATAATTCAAAAAATGTAAACAAAAACCAGAAATCCTCTCATTCTCTTATACAGTATTCTATACCGAACTCCCAAAGGTAACTATACTGTTAAATTTTGTGGGTGTGTGTATGTTAAGCTCCCAGAATTTTTTTGTGGCATACACATACAAACTTATCTAACAAACATTTCTCTATAGATGGGTAATTTTTTGCTTTGTTTTTAATACAAGCAGACCAATTCTAAGCATATTGTTTTTCATTTTGTTGCTTACACTTATATTCTGATTAATGTTCCATATCAGCACATATAGGTTTACCTTATTCACAAAAACAGATATTTAAATAAGTATCAGGCTTTAGATTGATAGGTATTAAGGTTGTTTAGATTTTTCAGCTTACCAATAATGCAATAATTAACATATTTGAATATATAACTTTATGTACTAGTGTTACTATGTCAGTTCCTACAAGTAGAATTTCAACATTTTAGATACTGAAAGTTATAGCCAAATCATCCACCAAAAATACTGCATTGATACCATCCTCCCTACCTCTTCAAACTATTCTAAACACTAAATGTTACCAACTTTTAAATCTCTGCCAATCTGGAAGATAAATATTTCAATCTGTATATCTATTATTATGAATAAAGTTAAACCACTTTTCCACTGCATGGTTCATCTTTTTCTTTACTTTTCTTTTTTTTTGAGACAGAGTCTTGCTCTGTTACCCAGGTTGGAGTGCAATGGCACGATCTAGGCTTACTGCAACCTCCGCCTCCCAGGTTCAAGCAATTCTCTTGACTCAGCTTCCCAAGTAGCTGGGATTACAGGAGTCCACCAACACGCCTGGCTAATTTTTGTATTTTTAGTAAAGACGGGGTTTCACCACATTGGCCAGGCTGGTCTTGAACTCCTGACCTCAGGGAATCTGCACGCCTTGGCCTCCCAAAGTGCTGGGATTACAGGCGTGAGCTACCGTTCCCGGCCAGTTCATTTTTCTTATAGGCTTATAAGAGTCCTGATACAGTCAGGAAATTTACTCTTTGTCACATGTTGTAAGCTTTTTTTATTTTTGATATGAGTCTTGCTCTGTCAACCAGGCTGGAGCGCAGTGGCACAATCTTGGCTCACTGCAAACTCCGCCTCCTGGTTCAAGCGATTCTCCTGCCTTAGCCTCCCAAGTAGCTGGAACTACAGGCGTGTGCCACCACGCCTGGCTAATTTTTTTGTATTTTTAGTAGATCTGGGATTTCACCAGGTTATCCAGGCTAGTCTCAAACTCCTGACCTCAGGCAATCTGCCCACGCTGGCCTTTCAAAGTGCTGGGATTACAGGTGTGAGCCACTGCCCAGCCAACATTTTTCCATTTGTTGTCTTTTAAGAGTGATTGTGTTTTTTGGTTTAGTTTTGTCTTGTTTTTTACTGTCTAGCAATTTCTCTATTCTTCCCATTAGGGCTGTTCAATTTTCTGTAGGCTTTTAACCTTACTTGGAGCTGAGACGAAAATAAATTTAAAAAAAAAAAAGAAATTTTATGTAGGCTCCAAAGGTCCTTCCTATTTCAAATATAAAAATAATACAGATGTATTTTACTACTTTGATCATTATATTTTTGCTAAGAGTTTTCAACAACTGTAAATTAAAATGTAGATATATCATTATTTATTCAGCTGGAGTTCAATTACATAAAAGATAGAAAAAAATACTACTATAGAAGGAAACAAATATTGCCAGTGATTGCAGCTGAATGGTAGAATCATATAGTTTTCTTTTCTGTGCTTTCCAAATTTTCTACATTGAACATACTTTCATAATCAGAAGAAAATAAACTTCCTTAAATTCATCAAACTTAAATATTTTTCTTATGTTTTTGACAGTACTGGCTTCAATTATCAATCAATTATTATTTGAGTACCTGATCCAGCCTGAGTCTCTATGGGAAAAAATGTTAATGAGTCAGATAAGGGTCTGTTGAAAGCAAGAATTACAGCTCCATTTGGGAAGTTCATATCAACAGTAATCACAATAATAGTTATATTAATAATATCTTTCAAGTACTAACTATGCAAGATATTAAAACTCAGTAATTTATCACGACATTTTTATAACATGAGTACAATTATATCCCCATCTTACAGACTGGGAAACTAAGGCAAAGACAGATTAAATAACTTTCTCAAGTCATGCAAACTAATAAGTAGCAGAGCCAGAATTGGAACTCAGAGGATCTGGTTCCAGAATCCTCATTCCCAATTTCTTAAACTAAAGTGCTATTTAAAGGGTGAACAGAAGAAATGGGAAGCTACTTCTGACAGCCTAGAAAGTGTTCAAGTCAAGAATGAGACTAAGCCAAAAAGGACTTGTAAGTAGATTTATCAGAAAAAAAAAAAAAAGATGAGTTTTTAGGAAATATGATATGCCCTTATTTCTTTTTACAAATCTCTAGCTTCAAATGGAAGCTTTTTCCTCTTTCCTTATTTAGGTAACATCTCTAAGCAGATCTCTGAGCTGAGGTTTCCCAGCTATAATACCAGTGTACTGCCATAAGATAACAATGCTCTAAAGAGCTGGGTAATAACAAATACCTATCAAATAACTATTGCTAACATTAAGAGTTTTTAAAAGTAAAAACTAAAGACTGGGCGAGGTGGCTCATGCCGGTAATCCCAGCACTTTGGGAGGGTGAGGTGAGCGGATCACTTGAGGTCAGGAGTTCGAGACCAGCCTGACCAACATGGTGAAACCCCATCTCTACTAAAAATATAAAAATTAGCTGGGCATGGTGGCACATGCCTGTAATTACAGCTACTCTGGAGGCTGAGGCATGAGAATCACTTGAACCTGGGAGGCACAGGTTGCAGTGAGCTGAGATTGTACCTCTCTGCACGCCAGCCTGGGTGACAGAGTGAGACTCTATTAAGGCTGGGCATGGTGACTCACGCCTGTAATCCCAGCAATTTGGGAGGCTGAGGCAGGTGGATCACCTGAGATCAGGAGTACAAAACCAGCCTGGACAACATGGTAAAGCCCCATCTCTACTACAAATACAAGAATTAGCTGAGCATGGTGGTGGACACCTGTAATCCCAGCTACTTGGGAGGCTAAGGCAGGAGAATTGCTTGAAACCAGGAGGTAGAGGTTGCAGTTAGCTGAGATCACACCACTGCACTCCGGCCTGGGAGACAAGAGTGAAACTTCGTCTCAAAAAAAAAAAGTAATAATTAATTAAAAACATACATACTTGACCATAAGAATGTAGGCAAAAGCATAAATGAAAGGCATATGCTGGGCACGGTGGCTTACACCTGTAATCCCAGCACTTTGGGAGGCCAAGGTGAGCAAATCACCTGAGGTCAGGAGTTCGAAACCAGCCCGACCAACATGGAGAAACCCAATCTCAACTAAAAATACAGAATTAGCCGGGCATGGTGGCACATGCCTATAATCCCAGCTACTCGGGAGTCTGAGGCAGGAGAATTGCTTGAACCCAGGAGGCAGAGGTTGTGGTGAGCCAAGATCACGCCACTGCACTCCAGCCTGGGCAACAAGAGTGAAACTCTGTCTCCAAAAAAAAAAAAAAAAAAAGAAAAGAAGAAAGGCATATAAAGAAGTTTCTGTAAATCAAACTTGTCTTTTGTATTTGTAAGCTTCTCTGAGTATCAATGGCCAAACTGAACTAGTAATATCTCTGAGAAAAAAGCTTTTACGGTGGCAGCAATTTTTTTTTTTTTTTTTGAGATGGAGTTTCACTCTTGTTGCCCAGGCTGGAGTGCAATGGTGTGATCTTGGCTCACTGCAACCTTCACCTCCCAGGTTTAAGCGATTCTGGTGCTTCAGCCTCCCAAGTAGCTGGGATTACAGGCATGCACCATCATGCCCAGCTAAGTAGAGACGGGGTTTCATCATGTTGGCGAGGCTGGTCTCGAACTCCTGACCTCAGGTGATCACCTCGTCCTCCCAAAGTACTGGGATTACAGGCATGAGCCACTGTGCCTGGCTCGTAATGTTTTTTTTGTTTTTTTTTTTGAGACAGAGTCTTGCTCTGTCACCCAGGCTGGAGTGCAGTTGCACAATCTCAGTTCACGGTGATCTCCACTTCCCAGGTTCAAGCAATTCTCCTGCCTCAGCCTCTCAAGTAGCAGGGATTACAGGTAGATGCCACCATACCTAACTAATTTTTGTACTTTTAGTAGAGAAGGGGTTTCACCATGTTGGCCAGGCTGGTCTCGAATTCCTGACCTCGGGTGATCCACCTGCCTTGGCCTCCCAAAGTGCTGGGATTACAGGCATGAGCCACCACGCCTGGCTGGTGGCAGCAATTTTTAAAACACAGTTTAATTACAGATGAATGGCTAGAGATTGCCATTGGTAATGATAACAGCCACAAGTCTGAAACCCAGGAGCTCACTACAATCTAATTTTGATGTTATGACTGTTTTCTATAGATTTACTATACACACTCTAGTTTCTCTTCAGATCGTATAAATCTTTCGCCTTTTACAAAATTGGCCTCAATTTTTAAATCTACAAAATAGAGATTAAAATAACTGCTAATTGCTGCTATGAAAAATGACATTCTATTAGAAACCAGGAGGGTATTTATAAATTGATAAATGGTTACCATATAGGAAAAAACTGCTTAGGTTAATTTTTGAACATACCATATTTAAAAAAAACAAATGTGAGTAATCAGTGATTAATACCTCTTGATATTGTATATTGATAATTTTCAAATATAAGGGTATGACCCACAGGGAAATGACAGAATGACCCCAAAGAGAAAGGAGAGACCCAAGAGAAGGTTAGCTAAAGGTTACACAAAAAGGAAAAATCTGGCCCTGTATTATAGTCTTTCTTTTAATTCCTCACTTTCAATCTCTTTCTCGCCGCCTTGAAGAGTGACTTATTTGTGATGAAAACAGTAAATCTTAGGGGAGCAAGCAGTTGGTCATAGCGGCACCCTGAGGACCTTAGTTTTAGAGGAAGAAAAACTGATGAGCTAAGAGCCCCAAGAAAGATCATAAATGGGGACAATAAATATTTCTAGAGATGTGGAATAACAAAGTAAAACTTATACTTACAAGTTGAGATTCACGAGCTTTAGGAAACATTTTGGCAACATTGAGGCCATCAATGACAATATCAAAAGGAGGACAAGATTTTACAAAGTTCTCAAATCTCTTAAGTTCCTAAAAAAGAAAAGTCAGGCAAAACATTAGTAAGAACTTAGTAAGGACTTTATTATAAACACACTGCAATGACTTTTATTGTTTTGATAATTCAAAATATTCATCCCTTAAAAATACACACACACACACAATATTCTCAAAATGAAACCTGAAAAAGCCAGTCTAGTGGATGCAACTGTATACAATTATCTAATGCATTTTTTTTTTTTTAAGATGGGGTTTCACCATGTTGGTCAGGCTGGTCTTGAACTCCCGACCTCAGGTGATCCGCCTGCCTTGGCCTCCAAAGTGCTTGGATTACAGCGTGAGCCACTACACCTGGCCTATCTAATGCATTTTATAATCTCAAGGTGCTTCACACTTCACAAAGCACTTTCATAGGTAATTTCATTTGATCTGCAGCTGGCAATGTTAGAAAACATTGCCGAAATATTTCCTAAATGTTTTCTAAATTAGCCCACGTGATAGTTATGATCAGAATGAATTGTCAAAATCTCTAAGTCCTGTTCTGTAAGCCAAGGACAAGTGAACCTTAGATGTGCCACTCTACCAGTGCAACTGTGCTCAAAGAACAAGGCTCTAAAATGTGTAGGTCCTCTTTTGTCACTAACAGGCTTTTATTTACTTATGGCTGTTTTGGAGAGGTAAAGATTCAACAAATATTTGCTGAGCACCTACTATATGCCTAGCAGTTTACCAAAGAGAAAAACAAAACAAAAAAACCCTAACTTAATGGAGCTTAGTGGGAGGATGCACAAAATAAACCAAGTAAATAAGTAAATAATATTAAATGTGAGAATGCTATGGAGAAAAATAGTATGGCAGGGAGATCCACCTCTGGTAATGATGGAACAGTTTATATTGGATTACTAGATAACAATATAAATTCTAGATAAATACCCACCTATTTGAAGGGGCAAAAGCAGGCAGAAACTGGAGGGGACATGACATTTGAAAGGTTTGGTAGTTTTAAAATCTGTCTGAAAATTAATTGACACTCCTCTCTCAAAAGGCGGTGTCTAATATCCTATGCTTAAATATGAGCTCTCCTTTGTGACTGCCTCAAAGAACGGCATGTGGCAGAAGTGACATAATGTGATTTGAGGGTAGGAAATAAAAGATCATACAGCTTTCATCTGACTCTCACTCTCAGGATGCTTGCTCTTGGAAACCAGCATCCTGAGAATGCCCAAATAGAGGTCATATGTAAGTGTTTCATCTGACAGTCCAGTGGAGTCCCAGCCAACAGCCAGCTAGCATTGATCCCCACACTGATGAGACTGAGGGGGATTTCAAGATGACCCCTAGCCCCATTGGATTACAATAATAGGGAACCCAAGCAAGTACCATCAACTGAGTCTCATTAACCCCTAAAACCATAAGAAAGAATAATAATAATAGTAATAAATAATTATGGTTTTTAAAGCCATTATATTGGGGAGGGGGGGAAGGAAAGAAAATAAGGGAATTATACAAATTTGCTTAGGTCAGAGGGCACTCTCCAGACAGTATGCCCAGCAGGAACAGCTGGAAATGAAGCAGAAAGCTGCAGAACTTACTGGTTTGATGAAACAGAAGACAGAGTTTGGGGGCAACCAGAGGTTGGAAAATGACAGGGTTTTATCCTAAAATGGATAAAACCACAAAATTTGCATATAAATCTGCCAAAATCCTTGGGTAAAACATGATCTGTATATGCTTGGAGAAGATTCCAAGGAGTCCAGCAAAAAAGCAATAGCTGAAAGACTTAAAAGACCTAAGCAGAGATTACAGCTGCTACCCACTACAAGGAAAACAGAGTTTGGAGTCTAAGTCTCAAGAAGTTTAACAGCCTGCTAAATTAGCAAAAAAATCAATAATTTCCAGATGAACATACATAATCTCTAAAGCCTCTGCAATGTGTCTCATTCACAATGTCTGATACACAATTCAAAATTAATAAACATAAAAGGAAATACAAAAATGTGATCCATAGTCAAAAAAAAAAAAAAAAAAAGAGGAGTCAAAAGAAACCAATACAGGCCAGGGACGGTGGCTCAAGCCTGTAATCCCAGCACTTTGGGAGGCTGAGGTGGACAGATTACTTGATGTCAGGAGTTCAAGGCCGGCCTGGCCAACACGGTGAAACCTCATCTCTACTAAAAATACAAAAATTAGTCAGGCATGGTGGTGCACACCTGTAATCCCAGCTACTCAGGAGGCTAAGGTAAGAGAATCACTTGATCTCAGAAAGCGAAGGTTGCAGTGAGCCAAGATCACACCACCACACTCCAGCCTGGGCAACAAAGATTAACTCCATCTCCAAAAAAAAAGAAAAGAAACCAATCCAAGGACTAGATGCTTGAATTAGCAGACAAGAACTATAAAGTAACTGTTGCAAATATAATCAAAAATTACGCCTGTAATCCCAGCACTTTGGGAAGCTGAGGTAGGTGGATCACCTGAGGTCATGAGTTCGAGACCAGCCTGGCCAACATGACAAAACCCTGCCTCTACTAAAAATACAAAATTTAGCCAGGCATGGTGGCATGCACCTGTAATCCCAGCTACTTGGGAGGCTGACGTTGCAGTGAGCCAACATTGCCCCACTGCACTCTAGCCTGGGCAACTGAGTAAAACTTCATCTCAAAAAAAAAAAAAAAAAAAACAGCAAAGAGAACTTAGGGGTAAATATAGTCATAACGAATGCAAAGAAAATGAACAAAATGAACATTATAGAACCAAAAAGCACAAATGTGAAATAAAATATTCACAGGATGGATTTAACAGCAGATTGGAGATGGCAGAAGAAACAGTCAATGAACATGAAAGAGCAACAAAAAATTATACAATTTGATGAAAACAAAAGGATGAATTGGGTCTCAGTAACCTGTGGTACAATATCAAACAGATCAACATGTGTAATTACAGTCTAGAAGGAAAGGATAGAAAGGACAGAGTAGTAACAAGTATTTGAACGGCCAAAACATCCCCAAATTTCGTGAAATATATAACTTATCCAAGAAGCAGAGCAAACTCAAAGCAGAATAAACACAAAGAAAACCACAAGTAAAACTATAACTAGGCATATCTAGTAAAACAGATGAAAATCAAAAATAGAAGAATCTAAAAGCAGTCAGAAAAAAAGGATACATTACATAAAAAGGAAAAATGATACAAATGACAGTTCTCATCAGACACCATGGGGCCAGAGGACATCTTTAAAAGGATGACAGACAACAACAACAAAAACTGCTTTCAATCCAGAATTATATATCTAGTAAAAATATCCTTCAAAAATTGAGGCAAAAAAAATTAAGGTGAAATAAAGACATATTCAGGTAAACGAAAATAGAGAACTCATCACCAGCTAGCCTGCAACACAAGAAATGCTGAAGCTGGCCAGTGCCATGGCTCATGCCTCTAATCCCAGCATTTTGAGAGGCCCAGGTAGGAGGATCACTTCAGGTCAGGAATTCAAGACCAGCCTTGGCAACATAGCAAGATACTGTCTCTACAAAAAAGGAAGAAAGAAAGACAGCCAGGGGCAGTGGCTCACGCCTATAATCCCAGAACGTTGGGGACTGAGGCAGGAGGATCATCTGAGGTTGGGTATTCGAGACCAGCCTGGCCAACATGGAGAAACCCTGTCTCTACTAAAACCACAAAATTAGCCGGGCACGGTGGTGTATACCTGTAATCCCAGCTTCTTGGGAGGATGAGGCAGGAGAATCATTTGAACCCAAGAGGCAGAGGTTGTGGTGAGCTGAGATCACACTACCACACTCTAGCATAGACAACAAGAGTGAAACTCTGTCTCATAAATAAATAAATGTCATATAACTACTTAAAACAAAAATTATCATAGCACTACATTATGGGGCTTAAAACATATACAGATATAACATATGTTTTAAGCTATTATAAAACAATAGCACAAAGACTAGGAAGTGGTAAATAGAATTCTACTGCTATAATGTTCTTATATCTCATGTGATATGGTTCAATATAAACTCTAAGTAGACTGAATTAAGTTAAGGATTTAGATTGTAAAGCCAAATCATACATTTAGAAAATAACGGAGATCTGTAGGCCAGAGTTAATAAAAATTTTAAAAAGTTAAAAAAATAATGTAAAAAGGTATAGATAAAAGCAAATAGAAGAATTAAATGAAAAATTAAAATAAATTGGATTAACCCAAAAGGAGACATGAAAGGAGAAACAGAAGAACAAAAAACAGATGGGATAAACAGAAGACAAACAGCAAAATAAAATGTTTAAATCCACACTTATAAAAAATGCTATGTATAATCAATGTACTTATCTTTAATATAGAATAAGTGGGAGGTGAAAAGTAGGGGAAAATATGCATCAGTAAGCTTAAGAAACTTGGAATGATGACACTAATGTTAGACAAAATAGACTTGAAGAAAAGGAGTACTATAAAAAATAATAAAAGGGACATTTCATAATTATAACAGAATCAATATATCAAAGTCATATCATAAATAAGAATAGAGCTCCAAGATGTGGATGAAGCAAAAGCTGACAGAACAAAGGAGGAATAGGTAAATCTACAATTATAGATGGAGATTTCAACACCCTTCTCTGCAATCAATTATGATTGAATTGTTCAAACAATTATGATTGAACAAGTAGATAAAAATCAGTGAGGACTTAGACGACAAATCCATACTCTATCTCAGGATACTATGTCCAGCAATAGCAGACTACATATTCCTTTTCAAGTGCACATTGAACACCTACCAAGACAGACCACAAGCTAGGCCACTGATATGGTTTGGCTTTGTGTCCCCACCCAAATCTCACCTTGAATTGTAATCCCCAGGTGTTGAAAGAGCAACCTGGTAAAAAGGGATTAGACCATGGGGGCAGGAAATATATAGCTTTAAACACTTATATAAAAAGAAGAAGGGTTATAAAACACTGACCTAAGTTTTCAACTTAAAAGGTTAGAAAAGGAAGAACAAATTAAACTTCAAAGAAATTAGAACAACAATAAGCAGAAATCAGAGAAATAGAAAAAGCTAGTAAGGCAAAATTTGAAAAAAATTAATGAATCTCAATCCCTATTTCACAGCACACACAAAAGTTATTTCTAACTAGATCATAAACCTAAAAGCCAAAACTATGAAAATTCTAGAAGAAAACAGGAGAATTCTTAGCAACAACAGAATAGGCAAAAATTTCTTGGGCAATACATAAAGTCACCACTAATATTCACATGGGAGGCCCTTGATATAATGCCCTTGAGAAGGTTACAACATAATTTTTGTAACATTCTTGCCAAAAATGCCAACCTGATCTTATCATAAGGAAATATTGGACAAGCCCAAATTGAGAGACATATTATAAAAGAATAGGCCTATGCTTTACTACTTTTTTTTAAGTTGAGGTCCAAGAAAGACAAAGAAAACTGAGATAAAAAGAGACCCAAGAAACATGACAACTAAATCCAATGTGTGGTCATAGTTTGGATCCATAGGAAGGCAAAGCTTGTTGTAAAGGACATTATTGGGACAAGTGACAAAACCTGAGTATCAACTCTCGATCAAATAATCTTATTATATCAATGTTGCAAAGATGAAGTACTCCCTTTGGTCTAATAACTACTATAAAATACTCAACATCATTAGTCTTTAGGAAACTGCACTTAGAACCATAGCAAGATATCATTATATACCCACTAGAATGGCTGAAATTAAAAAGATTGACTCATAACAAGTGTGAGGAGCAACTGGAATTTCCAAACATTGCTGGCAGGAATGAAAGATGGTACAACCGCTTTGGAAAATAATTCAGCAATTTCTTATAAAGTTAAGCATATATTTATCATATAACTGAGCAATCCCATTTATGAGTATTCACAGAAGAAATACTTAAAACACATATCCGGCTGGGCGCGGTAGCTTCTCCTGTAATCCCAGCACTTTGGGAGGCCAAGGCGGGCAGATCACCTGAGGTTGGGAGTTCAAGATCATCCTGGCCAACATGGTGAAACCCCGTCTTAAAAACAAATAAATAATAAATAAAAAACACACATCCACACAAAGACTTACATGTGAACGTTAACAGTGGCTTGATTCCTAATTGCCAAAAACTGAAAACAACTAAGTGTCTATTAACTAATGAATGAATGGGAAAAAAATGTGGTGTTAAAGCCAGTTGCTTTAATGCTCCCTTTCTTCTTATCCTTAGAAAATATTATCTGGTGTCTGCTGTACATGGATATAGTTAACATGTGAAGATCACTGCTTTTTATGTAAAGTTTTGAGTATGCATTATTGTATTCCTCTTATTTCTTCTTAGTTGCTAGGGTAGGACATTAAGTGAGAAAGGTCTTTTTGAATTTGGTATTAAAGCAACTGGCGTTAGTCACAGTAGATGTGGAAAAACAGGGGAATGTCGGCTATTTTGGTTGGAAGCACTGCTCTTAACATCAGAACAACAATAAAAAATGCATCTCTGTATCTAATTACTTTGTATGCATTCTTTAAACCATAGAAGCCAAATAGATCCTAAATAAGAACATTAACATCATTGCCTTAATGTAGCTTGGGGAAAATGAAGCCACATGGCTAAAAAGTATCATTGTAACCTAACAACTAACATGGAGGCTATTTTAAATTGGCAACAGTACTGTAAACTAAAGAGAGGAGAAGTTTGGGAGAGTTCTCCTAACCAAATGTCCAAGGGTAATCAATGGTATTTTATTGAGACAAACTATCTTAGCACATTTCTTCAGCTTTTGAGACACAAAGAGTAGAGGTGACTCAACGTAAAACAGAAAAAACACTTTAACTCAATTTTAGGAACAAGGGCTGTATTAAACAGAAAAAACAGTGATGGTCTCCTTATCACATGTCAAACATCTCTCAAGCAAGTTTCCTTTACCACTTAATCCAGGTGGTCCATTAGCTGTTTTCTTCTATCTTAATTAAATAAATAACCTTCAAGGCAGGAGAGTTAGGAGAATACAGCATCTCTGAACACTTTATCATCTAAAGAGAAGTGGTATGAGCAGATAAAGGTACTGAAAGTATGACAAGGCAAGTACATCCCACCAAGGAATAGTCTTTCAGATGCTGTTCAGAGGAGAACTATAAACCATATCTGGCTTGATAAGCCAGAGTGGAAAAATGCCCATCTCCATGCAGCTTACCTTCACTAGATAAACTGGATTAATATTCTGATGAGTCTAGATCCAAAAAGTGGAAACTGCCAGTATCCGAAGGGACAATGAAGGGGTTAAGTACACTCTGCCCATCTGCCTAATGGTATATGCTGAGCATTCATGGATCTCTTTTCATTCAAGGATAATTCAATAGGGTGAAAAAGTCCATCATAGGCCAATGAAAAATACAGCAACATATGTTAGGAGCTTTGCCTTAAAAATTCAGAAAAGAGCATGTTCTGAAACTGAAATACAAGTGAGAAGGCCTCTGCCTGGATCCCTCAAAGAAGAGGACAAACTCAGTTGCATCTATGAAGAAACACCAATAAGCTTTTAGGAGAGAACAGCAAGAGATGCAAAGAGATCTGGCAAAAAAAAAAAAAAAAACCCAAAATGCAACAGCAGAATTTATGCTTTGAAAGCAGTAAAGATTAGAACATGGATTTCGTGAAATGCAGCACAAATTTTAAGAAATTCTACTTCCATGCAGAAGAAAAGAAGAAAAAGAATGTTGAGAGAAAGAACATAATAGATACGAGGAACAGAGAAGAGAGATCCAACTTTTAAGCCTCAAAAGGGTGTTCCCAAGGAATAAATCAACACACAAAAAAAGAATAATCATTTTTTAAAAAATAAAACTTCCCCAAGATTAAAAATACCTATGTTTTTGGCCAGGTACAGTGGCTCATACCTGTAATCCCAGGACTTTGGGAGGAGTTCAAGACCAGCCTGGCCAACCATGGTGAAACCTTGTCTCTACAAAAAATACAAAAATTAACAGGGTATGGTAGCGTGCGCCTGTAATCCCAGGTACTCAGGAGGCTGAGACAGGAGAATTGCTTGAACTTGCTTGAACCCGGGAGGTAGAGGTTGCAGTGAGCCAAGATCATGCCACTTCACTCCAGTCTGGGCAACAAAGCAAGACTTTACCTCAAAAACAAAAAACAAAAAACAAAAAAACCCTTAAATTTTAAAGGATACATGAAATGAGATTCAGGGAAACAATGAAAAAAATCACCTAATCATCTCCCCACAAAATTTTTAATTGTGACAATAAAGAAAAAAATCCTACATACTTCCAAGTCAAATAAATAATACCATAAACTTATATAGTGCTTTCCATATGCCATGTAAGATCACAAAGTCATTAAGAAACAAAAATTCTAAGTGCTTTACGTATACTAATTCTCTTATTGCTCTAACAATGACATGAGGTATTCCCACTTAACAGATTAGGAAAATAAAGCACAGAGAAGTTAAGCAAATCATCTAACTAGTAAATGTGGACTTGGGGTTCAAAATCCAGAAGTTCATTCTCTTGTTGTACTATCCCTCAGAGCAACAAAAGTCAAGCTGGACCCCCGCCATTCAGGAGGCTGAGGCAGGAAGATTGCCAGAGCCCAGGAGTTTCAGATCAGCGTGGGCAACATAGTTAAGACCCCATCTCAAAAATAAGAAATTCAAGCTAGAAAGCCAAGCCCAAAAGCCAGAAGACAACAAAAAAACTACGTTTAAGGATCATGGAGTAATTTACACATGGGGCCTAAACCTCTTGGTACATGCACTGTAACAGTATTTCCTTTTTCCTATACGGTACATTTTAATAGTGTGGCCTGTATTCTTAAGCAAGGCATGCCAATCAAGACTACCGCCCCTCCCTGCAAGGTACCTGCAATCAATGGGAGACAAACTTTGCAAATGTCCTCCATGAGTTTTTTGGCTGAGAAATCTACTTTCTTTGATGTGGTCTCCCTAATTTATTTAAGGAGACACATCATTCCCACTCTCCTACTCCCTCCCCAAAAGAGTCTAATAAGGACTAATGGAATTTCACCTGGATATACCTAATGAAGTACTTTCCTTTTTTCCTAATTTTTATTTATTTTGGAATTCAACTTTTATTTTAGATAGAAGGGGAACATGTGCAGGTTTGTTACATGGGGATACTGTACCCAGGTAGTGAACTTAGTACCCAATAGGTAGCTTTTCAACCCATACCCCATCCCCTCTAGCAGTCTGCAGCAACTGTTGTTCCCATGTTTACGTCCATATATGCTCAATGTTTGGCTCCCATTTATAAGTAAGAACATGCAGTGTTTGCTTTTCTCTTCCTTCATTAATTTGCTTAGGATTATGGCCTCCAGCTCCATCCATATTGCTGCAAAGGACATGACTTTGTTTTTTTTATGGTTGCATAGTATTCCATGGTGTATAGTGCCACATTTTCTTTATCCAATCCACCACTGATTGGCACTAGGCTGATTCCATGTCTTTGCTATTTTTAGTAGTAAAACAATGTACATACAAGAGGATGTGTCTTTTTGGTATAATCATCTATTTCCCTTTGGGTATATATCCAGCAGTGGGATTGCTGGATTAAATGGTAGCTCTGTTTTAACTTATTTGAGAAATTTCCAAGCTGCTTTCCACAGTGGCTGAACGAATTTAGATTACCATCAACAGTGTATAAGCATTACCTTTTCTCTGCAGCCTCTTACTGGTACAAAAACAGACATATAGACCAATGGAACAGAAGAGAAAACTCAGAAATAAAGCTGCACATTCATACACACCTGCTTTTTGACAAGGCCAACAAAAACAACCAATGGGTAAAGGACTTCTAATTTAATAAATGGTGCTGGGATAACTGGCAGGTTATATGTAGCAGAATGAAACTGGACCCTTACCTTTCACCACATGTCAAAATTAACTCAAGATGGATTAAAGATTTAAATGTAAGCCTTCAAACTATACAAATCCTAGAAGAAAATCTAGGAACTACCCTTCTCGACATCAGCCTTGGCAAAGGATTTTTGGTTAAGTCCTCAAAAGCAATTGCAACAAAAACAAAAATTGACAAGAGAGACCTAATTAATTAATTAAAGATCTTCTGTATAGCAAGATGGACAACTTACAGAACAGGAGAAAATATTTACAAACTGCATCCAACAAAGGTCTAATACCCAGAATGTATAAGAAACTTAATTCAACAAGCAAAAAACAACCTCATTAAAAAACAGACAAAAGATGTGAACAGACACTTCTCAAAAGAAGCCATACGAGTAGCTAATAAACATATGAAAAAATGCTCAATATCACTAATTATCAGAGAAATGCAAATTAAAACCACAATGAGATGCCATCTCACACTAGTCAGAATGGCTATGATTAAAACATCAAATAATAAGGTGTTTTTTAACTGCAGGTCACATCCCCTTACTACATCATGAGATCAATTTAATATGGTTGCAACCAGCATTTTGGGGGAAATAAAAAGAACTAAAATAGAGCACAACAAATATAGCAAGAGTACATAATTTTGTATGTGTGAAAACTTTTTTCATTTATAAATGTGTTTATTACATAAAATGTATGTTGTACCTGTGTTGTGTTCAAAAGCATTTAAAAGCCACTGGTAATAGGACTCTGTCACATATATAAAACATGATTTGGCCCCAGGGAACATTACTAATACATTTTATCATAGGCCTATAATAGTTACTTCTGGTAAGTCTATTAAAGAAAGTGCCAGAACCCAAGCTATAAAGAGTAGCTCTAATAGATATTGCATATATCATAAAACTACAATAATCAAAATAGTGTCATACTGTTAGGTATCCAGATTAGTGAATCAGAACAGTAAGTCCAAAAAGAGACCTAAATATTTATATGAAGAATTTGGTATATGCTAAAAGTAGCATCCTGCTTTATCCCTAGTAGGGTAAAATATGGGTTGTTAAACAAATGATGTTGACACAATTGGCTAATTAGCTGGGGGGTAAATTAAGTTGGAGCTTACCTCATATGAGAAAAAATTCTAAATGGATCAAAAATTTAGAGAAAAACAACAAAAGTATAGGGAGCAAAAGGAAGTTTTTTGTTTCTGTTTGTTGACTTTTCTTTTCTTTTTTTTTTTTTTTAGACAGAGGCTGGTTCTGTTGCCCAGGCTGGAATGCAATGGCATGATCTCGGCTCACGGCAACCTCCACCTCCCATCTTCAAGCGATTCTCCTGTCTCAGCCTCCTAAGTAGCTGGGATTACAGGCTCATGCCACAACGCCCGGCTAATTTTTGTATTTTTTAGTAGAGACAGGGTTTCACCACGTTGGTCATGCTGGTGACCATGCCGTGTTTGTTGGTTTTTCAATAATTTTGCAGGCCAGGCGTGGTGGCTCATGCCTGTAAGCCTGGCCAAGATGGTGAGGCTTTTAGTCTCTACTAAAAATACAAAAATTAGCCAGGCATGGTAGCTGGCACCTGTAATCCCAGCTACTCAGGAGGCTGAGGCAGAGAACTGCTTGAACCTGGGAGGCGGAGGTTGCAGTGAGCTGAGATTTGCACCACTGCACGCCAGCCTAGGTGACAGAGCGAGACTCTCTCAAAAGAAATAAAATAAGTAAATAAAATTAAATAAATAAATAAAAATTTAAAAATAATCTTGCAAAGGAAAAGGTCTTTCTAGATATGAAATAAAAATAAAAAAATAACCTTGCAAGGGAAAAGGTCTTTCTAGATATGAAATAAAAATAAAAAAATAACCTTGCAAGGGAAAAGGTCTTTCTAGATATGAAACCTAGAAGCCATAAAAGGAAATTCTGATAAATTCAAATATTTTAAAATATACATGGAGAAAAAATAACTTGAGTAATACCTCAAAAATTGTAATTCAAATCACAGATAATTTTTCAAATAAAGAGCTCCTAAAATAAATAAGAAAACAATCAACAACTCAAAAAATGGGCAAGACAGGAGCAAACAGTTTACAGATAATAAACAGAAGTGACTCTTAAACTTATGAAAACATGCTCCACCATACTCCAAGAAAATTGTAAATTAATCCTATACTGCAATTTTATTTTTTACTTCATATAGGCAAAGATCAAAATGTTTGATAACACACTGAATCTTAAAGGTGTGGAGAAAGAATTCTAATATTTTGCTGATCAGAGTACATACTGATAAAATTTCCACGAAGGCCAATTGAAATTAGTATGTCTCCACTATGCTAGCAATTCAATTTGTGGGAATCTATCTTACATCTATATTAGAATATGTGAGAAATTACAAATGTGTAAGGTGATTCACTGTGGTAGTTTTGTAATAGTAAAAGATTTGAAACAACATAAATACTAAAAGAAGACTCAATGAATAATTAAAGTATGGTCATTCCATACAGCTAGAAAGAAGAAAAAAGAGAAGAGGAAGAGGAGAAAGAGAAAGGAGAAGGAAAATAATCCATTTTTTAATCTTGAAATATAAAATGATAGCCCACTATCAACTACATGAAGGACTGAAAACGTTTCCCTAAAAAATTCTCAATCATCTAGAATCATGAGCTAAAGATGCACGTTCCCTAGCAGTTAGGTATTATTTCCAAGTATTAATATATTATTCTGTAAATTCCAGATAGAACAGAAGTTACTTACAAGTATAAAGTTATTTCTTCAATCTTATCTGAGCTTTGGAGAAATAGATCTAACTCAGGTAAAGATGGTTTAGAAATTAAATTTCTAGACAGAATCAGCTATATTATTTTTATTCCCACTCTCCTTCATTTTCATACCATTTTCTGACAGATTTATAGAGAATAGCTAAAAGAAAGGGCAAAGGGCAATATATTTTTAATTACGAAATCTTACTCCCAAATTAGAAAGAAACAAAACAGGCCAAAAAATAAAATATTAAAAAAAGGCAATAACACAGCCTGAATCCTACAAACCCCAAAATGCTATTAACTACTTAAAAAAAAAAATTCTGCTTTCTTTCAAGGAGTTTGTCCATGCTTACACACCCTGGAAATCCCCTCTGCTTCACAAGTAACCCAAAACCTGCTCTAATGCGCCAACACAGTGCCTAACTTCCCTTCTTCCTCGGAAAGAAATGTGTAGAAAATTTAAGCCCCCTCACTGGTCAAGTCACTTCACTTTTCTAAGCCTTATGTTCCTCAGGAATAAGGTGGGGCTATTAACACATACTTCAAAAATAATAATAATAAAAATAAAAAATAAACATACTTCGAAGGGCTATTATTCTGACTCAATAAAATTAAATGATATGAGTATAAAAAGTCTATACTATAAAAGCTCCTATATGTGCTTTAGGTAAATAATAATACCACAAGTTTTACCAATAGTTTGTCAACATTTATAAATCTTTGGATTTTAACATTAAATACCAGAAAAATAACTTTTCCTGCTTCCTGTTCCTGACTGAGAAATGGGCTCCTATCTTCACATGGCAGTAGAGTAGATGAATCCCTGTAAGAACCCATAACCTAACTGCTTCCACATTGAGAAAAATATATCTACATTTCAGTTGTTCCCAGATATTCTGATTCAAGGGCCAAAAAGACTATTTAGATTGTCTCTTTCAAAGGGCACTAGACTGAGGTAAGAACCATCCCTTTGTAGTATGCATGTATGCATGGTTCATAAATCAAGTTTCTCGGCTGAGGCTTGCCTGTAGTGCATCCTTAAGGATTGCTTTATGCTTTACAATGTGCATAGGTCTTCTGATTATCCTTAAAACAATCCTGTGAGAAAACTGAGATGTAGACAGAAAGACTAAATTAATGACAACAAAAAAATACAGAATCTTTATTTCTAATTCCCAGTTTACTAATGACTTCATTGAGTTGAATGGGCTATTTCCTTTCTTTATAAAGCAGAAACAATTTATCAGTTGTTTGCAAAAGCCATCAAGTTTTCAATGTTCCTACAGAAATGAAGCAGAATTTACTACCACCTATACTCAATTCTATTGCTAATTTTTTTAAAAAAGAAAATGGTGACTGGGCACGGTGGCTCATACCTGTAATCCCAACACTTTGGGAGGCCGAGGGGTGGGGGCGGGGGGAAGGGGCAGATCACAAGGTCAGGAGTTCGAGACCAGCCTGACCAGCATGGTGAAACCCCACCTGTACTAAAAATATAATAATTAGCTGGGCATAGTGGCAGGCACCTGTAATCCCAGCTACTTGGGAGGCTGAGACAGGAGAATCGCTTGAACCCAGGAGACGGACATTGCAGTGAGCTGATACAGTGCCATTGCACTCCAGCCAGGGTGACAGAAAAAAAACCAAACAAAAAAAAAAAAAAAAAAAAAAAAAAAAAGTTTGGGTTATTTTTATCCTCTTTTGGTGAAAAAAAAAAAAGAGAAGCAGCGAAGAGAATGAAGAAAGGAAAAATTTTAAATCCTGAAATTTCTAGTGCATAAATTCAACAGTAAATCTGACTAATGTTAAATATGTAGACAGTAAATCTTTGTGCACTGCAATAGTTAAGAGAATAGCCTGTGAAAATCATCCAAGTGGAAAGCAGAAAGGAAATGGGATGTGATTTTACTTTGAAAGAAAACCAAAAAGTGAAACAGTCAAACAGTAAATAGGACCGGCAAGAAAACTCAGGTAGAAATCTTGGGGATATCCTGGGAACATTCATTAGCTCAGATGACGTGTCTTGTACAACTCATCAGTGGTTTTTTTCTCCACTAACTTATACAAATGTCTGAGTAACTCAACAGTAATGTACAACTGGAAGATGAGTCATTCCACCAGTAATCAATGAGATTAAGGGAAATTCTATTTTCCCGTGAACTTTGGCACGGTTTGAATCTGTTTCATTATTCCTGCTAGCAATCACTACAAATCCAGGTTTGCACACCTTTTCTTCTGCCATAGTTAAGCAAATAAGAGTAAGCTAAGTGTTAGGTAATTTCCCATCCTCAAAAAATATACATCAGTCTCATAAGGAAGTAGAATTACTGGTACTGTTAAACAGCATGTGTTACTGAGTCCAAAGATTTGGGTTTGAATCCTGGCTTCATCACTTAACCTGTGAGGTTCTGGCAAATTACCACACTTTTCTGAGCCTCAGTGTCCTCATTTGTCAAGTAGAGAAAATACGTATTCCCTCAAAGTTGCTGTAAAGATTAACTGATATAACTAAATGGTAGCTATGACAATAAATGTAAGCACTGAATTATTTAATGTATAAATAACAATATTTACTACCCACCTACTGGATGCTAACTAAGCATTGTGGAAAATATGAAAAAAGGTATCCAGTCCCTCAGAGTTTCTAATCTGGTCGAAATAACAAAAGATACTGATGTGAAAAACTAAACACTAAAACAAGAACACATAGTATAGGATCAATAGCCAGATGTGAGCCAGGGTTAATAAATGCTGCAAGTTCAAAGGAAGAAAAATGCAGACTACAGAGGTGAAAAAATGAAAGAGGCTGAGATAGCCATGAAGGAAAAACAGGATTTGGAGGTAGGAGTATATTTTAGATGAGGGAAAAAGAAGACGAAGAAAACACAAAGTAGTCTAGAGCCTCTAATTAGCTGGCACTGGCCAAAGCAGGTATCTGTAGAGGAGCATGGTAAGCGATGAGGCCTGAAAAGTAGGCTGCAGCCAAACTGGAGGAATTACTTTCAGGGCAGGAATGGGAAACTGCTGAAGGTTTTGAGGCAGGGGAGTAATATGATTACATTGGTGTTTTGAAAAGAATGACCTGGAGTGTGAGATCTACTGCTGCTGAGGAGAGGGGTGTCAACAGCAGCACCATGGTTGCTCTGTGGATTTCTTCTGTTGGAATCTGGACCACTGGAATGATGGAAATGTGTGGGATTTGCCTATCTCCCAAATCAAGTATCCAGAGAATCAGTGAAGAGAAGGTTTGAATTCACACTTATGTTAGTGGAAAATCTGGGAAAGTCAACATTAATCAACTTATGATTCCTCATATATTTGCATTCTCCAGAGTATCCAGGTCTTTCTCATAGAATTATTACTAAAAAGAATGTGCATGAGGAACAATCCAAAGTTTTAATCAAAGAAGGTAGTGTTCAGTTGCTGCTGACAACAGTTGATACCCTAGGATATGGAGATGCAATAGATAATAGTAAATGCTGGCAGCTTGCTATCGACTACATTGATAGAAAATTTGTGGACTACCTAAATGCAGAATCATGAGTAAACAGATGTCAGATGCCTGATAACAGGGTGCAGGGATGTTTATACTTCATTGCTCCTTCAGGACATGGACTTAAACCACTAATAACTTTAAAACAGATAATGAAAAAAATCTAAGAACGTAAAATATATAAATTTCCAGAAACAGACGAAGACGACAAATGCTTGTTAAAAAGATGAAGGACCATTTACCTCTTGCTTAGGTAGGTAGTAATACTGTATCACTGAACTTAATGGCAAAAGGGTTAGGGGAAGGCAGTATCCTTGGGGTGTTGCTGAAGTTGAAAATGGTGAACACTGTAATTTTACAATTCCAAGAAATATGTTGATAACACATGCATATTTGAAAGACGTTACTAATAATGCCCACTATGAAAGCAGAAAACTGGCAATTGTGACTTATAATGGAGTTGATAATAAATAAGGGCTAAGAATCTTCTTGCACAAATGGAAGAAGAAAGAAGGGAGCATGTAGCTTAAATGAAGAAGATGGAGCTGCAGATGGAGCAGGTGTTTGAGATGAAGGTCAAAAAAAAGAAGTTCAAAAACTGAAGGACTCTGAAGCTAAGTTCCAATGGCTGTGCCATAAACAAATGAAAAAGAAGCATAATACAGCTGGGCACGGTGGTTCGCGCCTGCAATCCCAGCACTTTGGGAGGCCGAGGTGGGCAGAGCACCTGAGATCAGGAGTTCGAGATCAGCCTGGCCAACCTACTGAAAACCTGTCTCTACTAAAAATACAAAAATTAGCCAGGCATGGTGGCAGGCACCTGTAATCTCAGCTACTTAGGAGGCTGAGGCAGGAGAATTGCTTGAACCTGGGAGACAGAGGTTGCAGTGAGCCAAGACTGCACCATTGCACTCCAGCCTGGGCAACGAGAGTGAAACTCTGGTTCAAAAAGAAAAAAAAAAAGAAAGTAATAGCTTTAAGTGTCTCTCCTATATTTTCTTTTCCTTTTTTTTTTTTAAAAAAAATTAAAAACAGCTATCTTCAGTTTAAAGCAAGATAATCATGTTCTGGTGATTTGACTGCTCACAGGATATTCCAAAATAAAAGGACTCTAGAAGGTTTTCATTGAGGGACAAATTGTCACAATATGATGCAAATTATGCTTCTTTATGATAATTATAATACAAAGGTTCCCTTCAATGCAGCACATACAATAATGTAATTTAGCCTAACACAGCTGACCCTATTTTTTGACACTTTGTTTAAAAATATGCATGGGAAAAAAAATTGATGGGCTTACAGTGGACCTAGAGCTTTTTTATAACAACCTTTTATTTGTTTGTTTTGGAGTCTTTAAATAATACTATTCTTATTTAGTGCCCTCTTTAGCTAGAATCTCATTGCTGCTTCATTTTAATAAAAGCATTTAATTTAGATATTTTCCACATATTAGCCTGCTAAAATAGAATATAGCTTCTTTCATATGGTAGAAACCAACAAGAAAACTTTCCTTTAACTCCCTTTTTGCACTTTATGGTAAGTAGCAGGGGAAAAAAATGCATTTAAAGTTCATTTCTAGGCAAAACTGTAAAGCTAATGACCAATCTGTTTCTACCTATATGCAGTCTGTTTATTTTATTAGAAATGGGAATCATGGCCTCTTTAAGAGAAAAAAGTCATCATTCTTCATTTAGCTGTATTAATATATTTCATTTCTGTACTTTTTGTTTGTATTGTAAAAAGTTCACATAATAGGCAGGGTGCAGTGGCTCATGCCTGTAATCCCAGCACTTTGGGAGGCCAAGGCTGGCAGATCACCTGAGGTAAAGAGTTTGAGACCAGCCTGACCAACATGATGAAACCCTGTCTCCACTAAAAATACAAAAATTAGCCGGGCGTGGTGGCATGCACCTGTAATCCCAGGGGAGGAGTGAGACAGGAGAATTGCTTGAACCCGGGAGGTGGAGGGTGTATCGAGCTGAGATCACGCCATTACACTCCAGCCTGGGCAACAAGAGTGAAACTCTGTCTCAAAAAAAAAAGTTCACAAACAATGTTGTGATGTTAAAAAAAAAAAAAAAAAGACCTGGCAAAAGGGTGAAAAAAAAAAAAAAAAAGGATGGAAGGAGAGTGTAGACACAGGAAAACCAGTGGTAATCCAGAAGTCAAGGTTGAGATGCACTAAATGCCTAGACAAGATGGAATTAGTGGAAATGGAACAGCAGAGTCAGAGATGTGAAATGTTGCACAATAGGACTGGTATTAGAGAGGAGACAAAGTCAGCTTTAATCATTTCAGTCTGCATGGCAGAGAAAGAGAAAAGTCACAAGTGGAAACTCAATGGTGGTATCAGGGGCTAGAAGAAGCATTTATGAGTCATTTCATTTTGACACATTGAATTTGAGTTCATAATGGCATATTCACATAGAAATGTCTCATAATCAGTTGGCTACATTGATCTGGCATTTCAAAGACTAGTCAGGATGAAAGAAAATAATGTGAGAGTCACTTGGACAAGAAAGTAGAGCTAAGGCTGAGGAAGAAATCCCATCAGGGTCACTGATAAAGGCTCTGGGTCCTCTCCCAGGAGAAAAATACATGCCCTCATTGCAGGAAAATGGGCATCCTGTACAATGAGGACTGAGTGAGTTTTTTCTCCTCCTGGTGAGGACAGGACATGGAGTTTGTCTTAAAGAGGAGAGCCTGCTATTCATAAAAATCCTTTTAAAGAAGGCATGCAGATTGTGGTGTCAGTCTTCACGAGCAATAGTGTGAGTCTGTTTATAAACAGTCTGTGATTCAGCATGAATTAAGCGAGAAAGATCCTACCTTGGGTGGATAGTGTTACTGGCAGCTATTCAGCCCCATTTGGGACTCCAGAGGCCTAGAGAAACTACCAAAATACATTACAACTGCTTCTTCTCTATCTGGCTATTTTCTGATAAATTTCAGTGTGCTTAGCTAAACAAACTGAGAACTGAATCTATTTTACCCTACATATATGTGTGACATCTACCTATTAATCCATAACCCATTTGAAATACTGCACACATATTTACACAAACTTTTACAAAATTTCTGGGGATTCAGAATCCTATAAAACTTAAAAACACTGGGGTTGAATCACAAAACAAGGAAGAGTTATGGCTCTTTCCATTCCCCTCAAAATCCATTATCATTCCTTTACTAATAGCAGGATTCTACTTTAAAAGTTTTACACCAGGCCAGGTGTCATGGCTCATGCCTGTAATCCCAGCACTTTGGGAGGCTGAGGCAGGTGGATCACCTGAGGTCAGAAGTTTGAGACCAGCCTGGACAGTATGGTAAAACTCTGTCTCTACTAAAAATACAAAAATGAGCTGCAATGTGATGGCGGGTGCCTGGGTTTAAATACTAGTTAAGCTTCACTAATCACATAGTTTACAGGGACAATGAATGCTATGCTTTGGATCTGATCATTCAGCTCTGCTAATTGGTACTTAATAATCAGTTCTTGTTTTCTAATAGTCATTTGTTTCTCTGATTGCAAGTGGAGAAGCCTTGTAATAACAACACAATGGTGAATGACTTAGGAAGAAACCACATCAAAAATATCCAAAGGTCTGGCCCATGTTTAGGATAGGCTCATAAGTATATTTTGAAAAAAATGAACCACCGTTATTAGGGCAAGAAATATTGACAATGACTACAAAAAAGTATTAATTTATGATAAGAACTTTCACCTAAGTCTAACGACTCCTGAGCATCTACTCTACTAGTAAGTTCTTTTCACTTCCCACTGATATTTTATCTGGGAACATCATACCTTGATATGGCTTTACCGTATTTTCTTGAAAAACATCCTCTGCCTATTTTTCTCATTTTGGAGAATTTTACAGGTTAAATAATCAGGTCAACCAAAAAGATAAGCATTTATGCTGTATGAATCTGAAAAGGAACTACAGTATTTTTATTAATATGACAGAATCCAATTTTGCCACTAGTGATTTTTCAGTCAGCTTGCAAAGAATCACACTGTTAAAACAGTGATCAGTCTAGAGAAAAGCCTGCTTTTGATCAACCTGAGTTATCTGCTAATTCAAATCATCTGAACAAATCTACTCTTGGCACAAATGCAGTGAACTCCTTACAAAAACGAAAAGTAAACCACCTAGGTTTAAATTAGCTGTGTAGGTAGCTCAATCCATATGCCTTCCACCCTTCCAATTATAAGTCTCTGAAAGAAAAGTCAGCACTCCTAAAGGCAGGAAATCACATTTTACTTCCCTGCAGCTGCTTCACAGGCAAGGAAAATGCAAAAACAAAGAGGAAATGCGCCTGGAGATCTTATTAACAAAGAGTGGAAATCCCCTCACTCCACATCTCCCAATTAGCACTGTTAAGGACATAAGCTCTCAGGTTCAAATTTCCCTTTGTGGAAAGCCTAACCACACCAGGACTGATCTGCAGTTGCCACCCAGGCTAAAAGCAGGGGTTGTGCACACTGGAGCATTCCACATTGCCTCTTTAGCTATAGCTTTCACCACACAATGGATTAACCTGTACAGGATTTTTTTTTAACTCCTCCCCAAACCCAGAAAAAAATGTTAATAACCCCTTTGCAAAGCAAAAACAATGCAGTGCAGTAGGAAAAGTTTCTTTATATAATTGACTCAATCTAAATTAGTTGTTCTACTCTATTAAGAAATTTTATCTATCTTGCACATTTCAAAAATGGAAGAACACATGAAAATGACATGACAATTTTCAGCATTTAAAAAGTATCATTTGCTTTAAGAAAGGGACTTTCACTCTCTATTGTGATATTTCTGAACTGTTTTGATCCTTTATAATGAATATATCCTATATATATTATAATGAATATATGCTATGTTTACTTGAGGATATCTTTACTATAGAAAGATGTCGCATCTGCATGAAAATCACTAAGAAAGCATTGTTTTATAATCTCCCTTTTCATAACTTCTATCCTGAAAGCATATATGTATTTGTCAGCATTTTTTTTTTTAAGACACCGGGTCTCACTATGTCGCCCAGGCTTGTCTCAAACTCCTGGGCTCAGGTGATCCTCCCACTTCAGCCTCCCAAAGTGCTGGGATTACAGGCGTGAGCCACCACAGCCAGTCCCTTTGTCAGCTTAAAAAAAAAAAGATTTTAAAAATGAAAATCTTAAACATATACAAAAGTAGGCAGAATAATATAAATCCCCATGAACCCATAAACTAGCTTTATCAACTCATGGCCAATCTTGTTTCATATATAATTCCATCTGTTCCATCCCCTATTTCTCAGTTATTTTTGAAACATATCTCAGACATCACATCATTTCATCCATAAATATTTCAGTGTTTAGCTCTAAATCTAAAGCATTTGGGCCAGGCACAGTGGCTCACGTCTGTAATCCCAGCACTTTGGGAGGCCAAACCGGGCAGATCACTTGAGCCCAGGAGTTAGAGATCAGCCTGGGCAACATGGTGAAAGCCCCTCTGTACAAAAAATGCAAAACTTAGCCGGGTATGGTGGCAGGCACCTGTAGTCCTAGCTACTCAGGAGGCTGAGGCGGGAGGATCACCTGAGCCCAAAAAATTGAGGCTGTGGTGACCTGTGATTGTGCACTCCAGCCTGGGTGACAGATTGAGACCCTGCCTCAAAAAAAAAAAAGAGATTTAACTCACTAACATTATTAAGCCTAAATAAAAATCAACAATAATTTCTTGGTAACTCCAATAACTGGTGTTCAGATTCCTCTGATTGTTCAACTCAGGAACTAAGGGCCCAATATAATCCATATACTGCAAATGGTTGCTTTATCTCAAATTGGTTTTATCTATAGGTCATTGCTCCATCTCTCTTTTTTTTTTCTTTCCTGCGACTGATTTATTGGAAGAAACTGGGTTGTGTGTCTTGTAGTTTCCCACAGACAGTATTTGGTAATTTTATCCTTGAGGTGTAATTTAACATATTCCTCTGCCCCCTATATTTCCAGTAAATTAGTAGTAAGCTCTAGATGCTTGATCAGATTCAGGTTTGATATTTTCATGTATCAAATTCTTAACTCTCCTATTTCCTATTTCTTAAATTCTTGAAGAAGAACCATGAGCCAAATTTCAACCTACAGCAAAAAAGTAGTGCTGGTTAATAAGGAGGTATTATGTGCTCTGCTCAAGACTTAACAATTTAGAATTTCTCCCTTTAGATATTAAGTAAGGACAGAGGTAGACTAAAGAGCTTCACATCATCGAAACCTCAACAATTATTTGATGCTGTCTTCCTTCCCTCCCAAACTGATGCTGTACTACATACAGACAGCACTTTTATTCACCTAAATTAAACTTGCTGTTCTACTCTGCACTGTCTTTTGAGCTCCACTCTCATCTCTGCTCCCACTAGGAAAAGCTGACCTTATCTAACTTTTCTTAACACATAACTAACTAGTCTGTGTGGCAACAGTTAGAAAGCCTTAACATTGCAGAGCTGGAGTGGACTTTGGAGATCATCTGGTCCAATTGTCTCTGTTTAAAGACCAGGAAAAAGAACAAGAGTGCTGAAGTAACCTTCCCAATGTTATTATAAATATATATGTTAAGTTAGTTAATATTTATAAAGTACTCATAACAGTGACTAGCTTATAAAAAGCCTTATATAACTATTTGCTTTTTAAAAAACAAGTTACCCAGGTGTGATGGCTCATGCCTGTAATCTCAGCACTTTGGGAGGCTGAGATGGGTGGATCACCTGATGTCAGGAGTTCGAAACCAGCTTGGCCAACATAGTGAAACCCCATCTCTACTTAAAATACAAAAATTAGCCAGGTGTGGTGGCGGGTCCCTGTAATCCTAGCTACTTGGGAGGCTGGGGCAGAAGAATCACTTGAACCTGGGAGGCAGAGGTAGTAGTGAGCTGAGGTTGTACCATTGCACTACAGCCTGGGCAACAAGAACAAGGCTCCATCTAAAAAAAAATAAATAAATAAAATTAAGAAACACAATTAATATTTGAGCGAGGACCTCTTAAACCTCTCCAAGAATACAAACAATACTCCCTTCTACTTTGCAGTTTGGTGGAATTATGCACTCTACATAAACCTAAATGTTCCAGATAACTGAAGTATGCTCCTTTTTTTTTTTTTTTTTTTTTTTGAGACGGAGTTTTGCTGTTTTTACCCAGGCTGGAGTGCAATGGCGCGATCTCGGCTCACCGCAACCTCCGCCTCCTGGGTTCAGGCAATTCTCCTGCCTCAGCCTCCTGAGTAGCTGGGACTACAGGCACGCGCCACCATGCCCAGCTGATTTTTTGTAGTTTTAGTAGAGACGGGGTTTCACCGTGTTGACCAGGATGGTCTCGATCTCTTGACCTCGTGATCCACCCGCCTCGGCCTCCCAAAGTGCTGGGATTACAGGCGTGAGCCACCGCGCCCGGCCAGTATGCTCCTTTAAACACCCAATTTTATTTCATTTTCATCTTTCAAAGTCAAGATAATTCAAGATGGAAACTGTTGTCAGAAACATACTATATAGTTTCCTTTATCAAATGAAGAACACTGAACAGTATCTCATTAAATTTCTCAGCTGGGTGTAGTGGCTCATGCCTGTAATCCCAGCACTTTAGGAGGCCAAGGCAGGTGGATCACAAGGTCAGGAGTTTAAGACCAGCCTGACCAATATGGTAAAACCCCATTTCTACTAAAACTACAAAAATTAGTCAGGTATGACAGCACATGCCGATAGTCTCAGCTGCTAGGGAGACTGAGGCAGGAGAATTGCTTGAACCTGGGAGGCAGAGACTGCAGTGAGCCAAGATCATGCCACTGCACTCCAGCCTGGACAACAGAGCGAGGCTCCATCTCAAAAAAAAAAAAAATCTCAGTGGCCCATTATTTTTATTATGATCACAGTGAAGCATAATGAACAGAACTCATATTTGGGAGTGAGACAGATGTGCATTCCAATCTTAATTCTGTTACTTACAAACCTTGCTTGGCAAATCAATTAACCTCTCTGAGGTCTAGCAAAAAAAGGGAAGGCTGCCTTCCTTGTAGGATTTTCACAAAAATTAGAGATAACTGATACAAAGATCCTAGCACAAAGATCTTAGCAAGACACTAAGAATTCAGTAAATGGTAACTATTATTCATTTATTCAACAAATGAGCATCTTTATATTCAGCACTATTCTAACTTATGAGGATACAGCAACAAATGATCATCTTTATGTTAAGCACTATTCTAAGTTATGAGGATACAGCAGTGTTCTAAACAGACAAAAATCCCTACTCTCGTGGTGCTTTCACTCTGTATAGAGAAAAGATAGTAAAAGCTGTGTGTGTGTGTGTGTGATATCAGATAAGTGCTATGGAGAAAAATAAAGCAGAGCTAGAAAATAGGGAGTGCTGGCAGATTAGAGAGGAGGATATGAAGGAAAGAGGGGAATCATTGATGATTCTGACCTTTTTGACCTGAATAGCTAGAGGGAAAGAGCTGTATTTACTGAGATAGGGAAGACTATAGGAGGAACGTGTGTATAAAGATCGGGAGTTTGGTTCAGTGGAGATCAGAGACTTTATTCTCAATGTCTCAGCTGCTGCTCTTTCTTTCTTTCTTTCTTTTTTTTTTTTGAGACACAGTTTAGCTCCTGTTACCCAGGCTGGAGTGTAATGGTGCGATCTCGGCTCACCGCAAGCTCCGCCTCCTAAGTTCAAGCAATTCTCCTGCCTCAGCCTCCCAAGTAGCTGGGACTACAGGCGTGCACCACCATGCCCAGCTAATTTTTCTATTTTTAGTAGAGACGGGGTTTCACCATGTTGACCAAGATGGTCTCGATCTCTTGACCTCGTGATCCACCCGCCTTGGCCTCCCAAAGTGCTGGGATTATAGGCGTGAGCCACCGTGCCCGGCCTAGCCACTGCTCTTTCATACTGATAGTTTTCTTTTCCTTCAGAAGTAAGCTGTCAGGCTTCAGCACCAATATTGCTGTTTCTAATCTAGTATCTTATTTACGTTATTCTATTCTCTAAGAAGACCAAATGAAAAAGCAATAAAAATCAATATATTTAGGCAACAGCAATAGAAAAACTAAATCAGAAATCTGAAGCAGAATTTTTTAAGAAAAATAAAAGTAAAAGTGTATCACTCTGGGAAGTACCTTACTTCCAAATACTGTTTCTAAAAATTCACTTATAATATGATTATGTACAGAACTCATAAAACTTTTTCCATAAATACAAATTAATTTAAAAATGGCTTGGTTTCCACGCCAAATGACACAATGGGTTATAGTATAACAGTAACAGTGCCAACCTGAATCTGAGAGAGAAAAGATCACAGGCTGTAAGAAAGACAAGACTCTCTTGCCCTTGGCACAAGAAAAAAATAAGTAAAGTATCTCCTTTGCACACTCCCACCTTGTTTAAACCTCCTAAACGTGACTTTATCCCTCTGTCTCTAGCACACTACTCCACACAAAACTTTCCAAGCAAGCACCCTCCTCAGATCAGCCTCTCAAAACGTTCTCTATGTTTAAAAATCACCAACCCAAATCCAAAACAGGAGCAACCACACACCCATGCCCACACATAATTCTCATTTACTTGTAAAGCCAAAGTCAGCAAGGCTTTAGGAGGAAAGTGCACTGCTTCAAGTTAAATCTCATTTTTAAAAAACTGGATCCCAGCTGTTTCAGTGTTACATAAAAGGAAAAGAAGTCCAGGCGTAGTGGCTTACGCCTGTAATCCCAGCACTTTGGGAGGCCGAGATGAGTGGATCACCTGAGGTCAGGAGTTCAAGACCAGCCTGATCAACATGGAGAAACCCCATCTCTACTGAAAATACGAAATTAGCCAGGCGTGCTGGAGCATGCCTGTAATCGCAGCTTCTTGGGAGGCTGAGGCAGGAGAATTGCATGATCCCAGGAGGTGGAAGTTGCGTTGAGCTGAGATCACGCCATTGCACTCCAACCTCGGCAACAAGAGCGAAACTCCATCTCAAAAGAAAAAAAAGTAAGAAGAATGAAGAAATAAGGAAAACATTTGACATTGCGAAGGCCACTGCTAGGAGTGACCTGCTTTTCCTTTTAAGTGTTTAACCTTCCTATAATTCTGAATTCACTGATTCTTCTAGCTTCACATTTTTGGCCAGAATTCTTGCACAAACACACACGAATGGTAATTGTTTAAGGGCACCAGAAACTCTGCAGCTCTAAGACAGTAAACTTAATTAACAAAACTTGTGTGTATTCTGATTGCTCCAGTATGGTGGTATGTCTGTAGTCCCAGCTACTTGGGAGGCTTAGATGGGAGGATTGCTTGAGCACAGGAGTTTGAGGCCCCAGTGGACTATGATCATACCACCACACTACAGCCTGGATGACAGAATGAGACACCGTATCAAAAAAAAAAAAAAAAGTACAACTGGGAGGTTATGGGCACAGACAGGTGGAACCAAAAGAACCAAAATAAGAAACAAAAAAAGTACACAGTAAAGCAGCAAGTACTGATGTAGACGCTGCAGCAAGTTATCCAGAAGATCTAAGGCCACCGATGAATATGACTACACTAAACAGATTTTCCATGGAGACAAAACAGCCTTCTTTTTTTTTGAGATGGAGTTTCGCTCTTGTTGCCCAGGCTGGAGTGCAATGGCGTGATCTCGGCTCACTGAAACCTCCGCCTCCTGGATTCAGGCAATTCTCCTGCCTCAGCCTCCTGAGTAGCTGGGATTACAGGCACGCGCCACCATGCCCAGCCAGAACAGCCTTCTATTGGAAGAAGATGCCACCTAGAACTTTCATAGCTAGAAAGAAGTCAATGCCAAACTTCAAAACTTCACGGGACAGGCTGACTCTCTTATTATGAGCTAATACAGTTGGTGACTTTACATTGAAGCCAATGCCAGCTTACCATTCCAAAAATCTTAGGGACCTTAAGAATTATACTAAACCTCCTCTGCTTATGCTCTGTCAATGGAACAAAGCCTGGCTAACAGCCCATATGTTTACAGCATGGTTTACTGAATATTTTAAGCCCACTGTGGAGACCTACTGCACCAAAAAAAAAGACTCTTCAAAATATTATTGCTCAGTGACAATGTACCTAGTCACCCAAGAGCTCTTATAGAGATGTGCAAGGAGATGAAAGTTGTTTTCATGTCTACCAACATAACATTCATTCTAAAGCCCATGGATCAAAGAGTAAATTCGACTTTCACATCTTACTATTTGAAAAAATATGTTTCATAAGGCTATAGCTGTCAGAGATAGTGATTGCTCTGAAGGATCTGGGCCAAGTCAATTGAAAACTTTCCGGAAAGGATTCACCACTCTACATACCACAAAGAATATTTGTGATTCACGTAAAGAAGTCAAAAGATCAACAGTAACAGAGGTTTGGAAGAAGTTGACACCAACCCTCATGGATGACTTGAAGGGGTTCAAAATTTCAGTGGAAGAAGGAAGAAAACGCAAGAGAACTAGAATTAGAAGTGGAACCTGAAGATGTGACTGAATTGCTTCAATCACATAATAAAACTTGGATTAGGAATTGCTTCTTATGGATGAGCAAAGAAAGTGGTTTCTTGAGATAGAACTTACTCCTAGTGGACACACTGTGAATATTGTAATGACAACAAAGAATTTAGAATATGACGTAAACTTAGTAGACAAAGCAGCAGCAGGTTTGGAGAAGACTGACCCCAATTTTGAAAGAAGTTCTAATGTGGTAAAATGCTATCAAAAAGCACTGCATGCTGTAAAAAACCTTTTGTGACGAGAAGAGTCAATTTATGTGGCAAACTTCATGATTGTCTTATTTTAAGAAATTGCCACACAATGGCTCATGCCTGTAATCTCAGCACTTTGGGAAGCTGAGGCAGGCAGATTGTTTGAGCCCAGGAGTTCGAGACCAGCCTGGGCAATGTGGCAAAATCCCATCTAGGGAAAAAATTAGCTAAACATGGTAATGTGAGCCTGTAGTTACAACTGCTTGGGAGCCTGAGGTGGGAAGATCATGTGAGCCTGGGAAGTGGAGGCTTTAGTAAGCCATGATCTTGCCAATGGCACTCCAGCCTGGGTGACAGAGTGAGATCCTGTCTCAAAAAAATAAAGAAATTGTCATAGCTATCCCAGCCTTCAGCAAACACCACCACTTTGATCAGTCAGCAGCCATCAACTTGCTGAAGGCTCAGATGACCACCAGCATTGTTTTTTGGCAATAAAGTATTTTAAAATTAAGGTATGTATATATGTTGGTTTTTTTTAAAACATAATGCTATTGCATACTTAATATGTCTACAGCAGAGTGGAAAGATAAGTTTTGTTGTTGTTTAGAGACAGAGTCTCACTCTGTTACCCATGCTGGAGTTCAGTGGCACAATCATAACTCATTGCAACCTTTAACACCCAGGCTCGAGTGATCCTACAAACTCAGCCTTCCAAAGTAGCTAGGACTACAGGTACACACCACCAAGCCCAGCTAATTAAAAAAAAATTTTTTTTGTAGACATAGGGTCTCACTATGTTGCCTAGGCGGGTGTCAAACTTCTGGCCTCAAACAGTGTTTCTGCCTGGGCCCCAAAACACCGGGATTACAGGTGTGAGCCACTGGCCACAGAAAGATAACTTTTCTATGACCTGGCTAACCAAAAAATTTGTGTGACCTGCTTTATTGCAATATTTACAATAAAGCTTAGAATCAAACTTGTAATGTCTTCAAGGTATGCCTATACTTTAAAATACATGGTTTAAAACTATATTTTACAGATAAATTTCTTTCTCAGATTTTTAAAAAATCAGTAATCCCCCAAAGTTTTCCATTTACCACACAATGTTTATTTAAATCTGGGGGAAAAAATCCACAGTTCATTTCAGAGATGACAAGATCTTCAAACCCAGAAAAGAGAGAAGAGAAGGGTCTGGAGACTGTGATAGAAAGCTCAGTTCACATATTTCATTTTGTAACCACTACTCTCAAACCACTGTTGGGATATCTGCCCTTCAAATAAAGAAAAAAAAGGCCGGGCGCGGTGGCTCATGCCTGTAATCCCAGCACTTTGGGAGGCCGAGGCGGGTGGATCACGAAGTCAAGAGATCGAGACCATCCTGGTCAACATGGTGAAACCCCGTCTCTACTAAAAATACAAAAAATCAGCTGGGTCTGGTGGCGCGTGCCTGTAATCCCAGCTACTCAGGAGGCTGAGGCAGGAGAATTGCCTGAACCCAGGAGGCGGAGGTTGCGGTGAGCCGAGATCGCGCCATTACACTCCAGGCTGGGTAACAAGAGCAAAACTCCGACTCAAAAAAAAAAAAAAAAGAAAAGAAAAAACAAAAAATAAAAATAATTAAAAAAAAAAAAAAAAAAAGAAAAAAAAATCCCTAAAGACCTAAATTAGATAAGTTATTATACTGACATTTCATTTCAATTATGTGTCCTGTCTTAAATTTGTATTTAGAGAAACACCAGAGGGTTCCCCCTTTCTCAATTAACTGAAGAGATATTATCAAGCAGGACAAATGGTTTGCTTTAAACTTAACCCTAAAAACTCAATTAAATGTACCACAGGCAATTTGCCTGCCTCCTTTTCTTTTTCAGAAAAGAGAATCCTAAATCATTAAAACTTTATTTTAAAACTTCTAAATCACAGAATTATGGGGACTGTGATTGTAATTACAGTTTCATTAAAAGTTCAAAATGAATGGATCATGGTAGGCTGTTTTATCTTTATAGCTATTCTGATTGAAAATTTTTTTCCCCTTTTCACAGGTGTTGATGAAATTTTTTATAATTAATAAATATTATAATCAGAATAAAACCCACTTCCATTCTGAAAAGTACAAGAAAATGACTAAGTAAGATGTCTCAATAAGAACTGAAAAAGGGCCAGGTGCAGTGGCTGACGCCTATAACCCCAGCTCTTTGGGAGGCCAGTGTGGGAGGATTACTTGAGCCCAGAAGTTCGCTACAAGCCCAGGCAACAAAGTGAGACCTCATCTCTACAAAAAATCTAAAAATTCGCTGGTTGTGGTGGTGTGTGCCTGTAGTCTCAGCTACTCGGGAGGCTGAAGCAAGAGGATCACTTGAGCCTGGGAGGTTAAGGCTGCAATGAGCTATGATCACGCCATTGCATTTGGGTAACAAGGGTCTCTTAAACAAAAAAAGAACTAAAAAAGAACATAAGAAACTAATAGAAAATATACTGAGTAGTGAGACTGTTGTCTTTGATTTAACTTCCTTTGTTAATATGCTTGTGTAATAAAACAGAGAGAAATAAACTGTAACTTTTAATGAAAGAAAAAGGAAATCACATCTAAAGCAGAGTATTTTCTAAAACTGGTTTAATGACCCCTGGGTATCCCCAAGATCCTCTCAGGAGATGTGTAAAGTTAAAACTGTTTTCATAACGCTAAGATGTTATATACCTTTTTCACTCTCATTTACTCACAAGTATACAGTAGAGTTCGGACACAGTATCAAAGAACAATTATGATTATCTCCAAGAGCCAACAAAATCCTCTTTGCTTTTCCAACTACCTATTTCCATGAGCTTCCATCTTCTTCATATGCTTCAACCAAAACACCATACCACAACAGACTGAGTAGAGAAAAAGATGTAAAAATCCAGCTGTCAACCCTTTTCACCAAAATGATGATACTGAAAGCAAAGAAGGAAATTCCTGCTCTCCCAAAGACAAATCCAAAGTGAAGGCTTTGAAGGCCAACAAGGCATCCAGTCACACACACAAAAAGATCTGCAGGTGGGCCGGGCGCAGTGGCTCAAGCCTGTAATCCCAGCACTTTGGGAGGCTGAGGCGGGTGGATCACGAGGTCAAGAGATCGAGACCATCCTGGTCAACACGGTGAAACCCCGTCTCTACTAAAACTACAAAAAATTAGCTGAGCATGGTGGTGCGTGCCTGTAATCCCAGCTACTCAGGAGGCTGAGGCAGGAGAATTGCCTGAACCCAGGAGGCAGAGGTTGCGGTGAGCCGAGATCGCGCCATTGCACTCCAGCCTGGGTAACATGAGTGAACCTCCATCTCAAAAAAAAAAAAAAAAAAAAAAAAAAAAAAGATCTGCAGGTTACCCATGTCCCAGTAGCTCAACACACTTTGGCTTTGAAGGTAGCTCAAACATCCTCACTAGAGAACCCGCAGGAGAAACAAGCTTGACTATTATGCCATCAAGTTCCGCTTGACCACTGAGCTGACCATGAAGGAGACAATACCACATGTGTGTTCATTATGGATATCAAGGCCAAGAAGTACCAGATCAAACAGGCTATAAAGTTCTGTGATACTGACATGGCCGCGATCAACACCCTAATCAGGACTGATGGAGAGAAGGCAGCCTATGTTTCACTGGCTCCTAACTATGATGTTTTGAATGTTGCCAACAAAATTGGGATAACCTAAACTGAGTCCAACTGGCTAATTCTAAATATAAGAGTTTTTGGTTTTTTTTGCCATTTATTAAAACCATCTGTCCTTTATTAAGCCATATCATTAAAAAGATCAGCAAAAATGTAAGACAATGTACTCTTCTTACTAATATTGGTTTTGTTCTGGACAATAGAATTATTTCCTATAAAAATGTTATTTATGTTATATAATAGTTTTTATATTATTTTCAATTAATCAATGCATATTTGGTTGGGCATGGTGGCTCACATCTGTAATCCCAATACTTTGGGAGGCTGAGGTGGGTGGATCACTTGAGGTAAGGAGTTCAAGACCAGCCTGGCCAATATAGTGAAACACCATCTCTACTAAAAAATACAAAAGTTAGCTGGGTGTGGTAGCATATGCCTGTAATCACAGCTACTCAGGGAAGGCTGAGGCAGGAGAATCACTGAACCCAGGAGGCGGAGGTTGCAGTGAGCAGAGATTGCACCACTATACTCCAGCCTGAGTGACAGAGCGAGACTCTGTCCCAAAAACAAAACAAAACAAAACAAAAAACAAAAGCTCTCTGGAATCTTCAATAATTTTTAAATACATAAAAAGGTCCTGGCCGGGCACGGTGGCTCAAGCCTGTAATCCCAGCACTTTGGGAGGCCGAGGCGGGTGGATCACGAGGTCAAGAGATCGAGACCATCCTGGTCAACATGGTGAAACCCCATCTCTACTAAAAATACAAAAAAAAATTAGCTGGGCATGGTGGTGCGTGCCTGTAATCCCAGCTACTCAGGAGGCTGAGGCAGGAGAATTGCCTGAACCCAGGAGGCAGAGGTTGCGGTGAGCCGAGATCGCGCCATTGCACTCCAGCCTGGGTAACATGAGTGAAACTCCGTCCCAAAAAAAAAAAAAAAAAAGGGTCCTGAGACCAAAAGGTTGAGAACTACACTTCTAAAGTATTTCTTACATTACATGAAAAATATAACTCTACAAATAAGTATTTTTTACCATGAGAGAAACAAAGAAAGCTGTTTAAAAGAGAATTTAGGCCAAGCATGGTGGCTCATGCCTGTAATCCCAGCACTTTGGGAAGCCAAGGCAAGAGGATCACTTGAGCCCAGGAATTCGAGACCAGCCTGGACAACATAGTGAGATCCCATCTCCACAGATTTATTTTCTGTCGCCAGGCTGCTGGAATGCAGTGGTGTGATCTCAGCTCACTGTAACCTCGGCTTCCTGGGTTCAAGCAATTCTCCTGCCTCAGTCTCATGAGTAGCTGGGACTACAGGTGTGTACCACCATGCCCTGCTAATTTTTTGCATTTTTATTAGAGATGGGGTTTTGCCATGTTGCCCAGGCTGGTCTCAAACTCCTGAGCTCAGGTAATCCAGTTTCCCAAAGTACTAGGATTACAGGCATGAGCCACCAAGCCCAACCCCATCTCTACCCCATATAAATTTTTTTTTAAATTTAAAAATTAGCAGGGCAGGGTGGCATGCACCTGTAAATCCTAGCTACTTGGGAAGCTGAGGTGGAAGGACTGCTCAAGCCCAGAAGTTCAATGCTGCAGTGAGCTATGATCACACCATCGCACCCCAGCCTGGGCAAAAGACCATGCCCTCATCCCTTAAAAAAAAAAAAAAAAAAAAAAAAAAAAAGCAGCCAGGTGTGGTGGCTCATGCCTTTAATCCTAGAACTTTGAGATGCCAAGACAGGCAGATCACGAGGTCAGTTCAAGATCAGCCTGGCCAACATAGTGAAACTCCATCTCTATGAAAAATACAGAAAAAATTAGCTGGGCGTGGTGGCGGGCACCTGTAGTCCCAACTACTTGGGAGGCTGAGGCAGGAGAATCACTTGAACCCAGGAGGCAGAGGTTGCAGCGAGCCGAGATTGCGCAACTGCACTCCTGCCTGGGCAACACAGTGAGACTCTCTCAAAAAAAAAAAAAAAAAAGTGATGAATTTATAATTTACAGGATGAGCTTCTGGGTGTGATGGCTCATATTTATAATCCCTGCATTGTGGGAGGCTGAGGCGGGAGGAATGCTTGAGCCCAGGAGTTTGAGACCAGCCTTAGCAACATAGTGAGACCCCACCTCTACATAAAATAAAAAATTAGCCAGGTGTGGCGGCACACACCTGTAGTCCCAGCTACTCAGGAGGCTAAGGTGGGAGGATTGCTTGAGCCCAGGAAGTCCTGGCTGCAGTGAGCCATGATTGTGCCACTGCACTCTAGCTTAGGTGACAGAGCAAGACCCTGTCAAAAAAAAAAAAAGTGTTCATGAGTTAATAATCATGGAGGATGTGGGTCCATTATATTAGTCTCTCTTTTTGCATATGTTTGAAATTTTCCATAATAAACAGATTAAAGAATTGAATTCTTACCTTTGTAGTTGAATATTTTAAAAATCTGACTGTAATTTAATGTTGTTATCAAGAACCATGGCTGGCCACAGTGGCTCACACCTGAAATCTCAGCACTTTGGGAGGCCAAGGTGGGAGGACCACTTGAAGCCAGTAGTTCAAGACCAGCCTGGGCAACATAGCAAGATCCCATCTCTAAAAAAAAAAAGAAAAAATTGGCTGGGCGCGGTGGCTCACGCCTGTAATCCCAGTACTTTGGGAGGCCGAGGCGGGTGGATCACGAGGTCATCCTGGTCAACATGGTGAAACCCCGTCTCTACTAAAAATACAAAAAATCAGTTGGGCATGGTGGTGCGTGCCTGTAGTCCCAGCTACTCAGGAGGCTGAGACAGAAGAATTGCCTGAACCCAGGACGCGGAGGTTGCGGTGAGCCGAGATTGCGCCATTGCACTCCAGCCTGGGTAACAAGAGTGAAACCCCATCTCAAAAACAAAAACAAAAACAAAAACAAAAAAAATTAATAAAACTAGCCAGGTGTAATGGCATACACCTGAATCCTAGCTACACAGGAGGCTGAGGGAGGAGGATTGCTTCAGCCCAGGAGTTCAAGGCTGCAATGAGTTATGATCATGAGACTGTGTTCCAGCCTGGGTGACAGAATAAGACCCTGTCTCAGAAAAGAAAACAAAACAACAACAACAACAAAAGAAGGGAAAAAAACCTAATTAACATTAAACTAACACTATGTATATAGCTCCAAAGTCACTTTTTGATCTTCACTGATGCCCATTCAATTAGTTTCAGTAGTTAAATCAGTAGATGCAAATTATGTGGGATTCTGCTTTGTTCACTTAAAATTTATGTATACCAAAAGACGAATAAAGAAATAAATAAAAAAGGCCAGGCGTGGTGGCTCATGTCTGTAATTCCAGCACTTTGGGAGGCCAAGGCGGGTGGGTCACCTGAGGTCAGGAGTTTGAGACCAGCCTGGCCAACATGGCAAAACTTCTTCTCTAAATAAATAAATAAATAAATAAATAAAAATTAATATATAACATTCTCATCTTTATCTACTATCACTAACCTGACTTACACAAAAATGACCAATATATTTCAGTTTAATATTAAAAAGAATTTCAACAAATCCTTTAACCTGAATTACTAGGTCATGCCTAGAGTAATTTTTATATGTTACATTATTGCCATCTGCTGGCTATGTTGCCAAATTACAGTAAACGAATGTTTAAAACAGAAAAGCTAAAAATTTACCTCATATAATAACTGAGATTTTTCTCCCAAAATTATTCCACAGAAAAGAAGATGTTATACAAAAGTTTCTTCAAAATCTCGTATTAGAAGCAATTGTTCTTGATTCTGGCTGCACTTTAAAATCACCTGGAAGCTTTTGAAAATCCTAAGACCTAGATCCCACCAAGCCAAAGCAATTAAATCAATTTCCAGATTATGAAAATCAAAGTCAACTACAGACTGAGAGAAAATATTTGCAAAATATATTGAACTTAGGACTTGTATCTAGAGTATAGAAACCGTTGTTACAACTCCATAATAAAACAATTTTTAAGATGGGCAAAAGATCTGAACAAATATTACACCAAAGAAGACATATGGATGGCAATTAAACACTTGATGCTCAACAATATTAGTCATTATGAAAACTAAATTAAAATTACAATGAGATACCACTTCACACCATAGGAACAGCTAACAGTAAAGAGAGTAACTATACTATGCATTGGCCAGGAAGTGAAGCTACCTTCATACTCTACTGGTGGGAATGTAAAATGGTACAACCACTCTGGAAAACAGCTGGGCAGTTTCTGAAAACGCTGCAAACACACACACAGCTACCGTAAGACATCTACCATAAGACCCCAACCATTCCAGTCCTAAGAGAGTTACCCAAGAGAAAAAAAAGCTGTAGTAGGTTGAACAGTGTAACCTCAAAATTTATGTCTAGCAGAAAACACAGAATGTGAATGTAGAAAGAGGGTCTTTGTAAATGAAATAAGATGAGGTATGGCTGGGCACAGTGGCTCAAGCTTGTAATCCCAGGATTTTGGGAGGCTGAGGCAGGTGGATCACCTAATGTCAAGAGTTTGAGACCAGCCTGGCTAATATGGTAAAACCCCATCTTTACTAAAAATACAAAAATTAGCCAGGCATGGTGGTGCATGCCTGTAATCCCAGCTACTCAGGAGGCTGAGGCAGGAGAACTGCTTGAACCTGGGAGACGGAGGTTACAGTGAGCCGACATTACACCGCTGAACTCCATCCTGGGCGACAGAGCAAGACTCTGTCTCAAAAAAAAAAAAAAAAAGGAAAAGACAAAAGAAATAAGATGAGGTCATGCTGGATTGGGGTGGACTCTAAATCTCATGACTCATAGCCTTATAAGAAGAAGAGACAGCATACAGAGATACATACACAAAGAAAGCCATGTGAAGACAGAGGCAGAGAATGGAGTGATGCAGCTAAAAGCCAAAGAACATCATCAATTGCCAGCATCTGACTTCTGAGGGTAGGAAAGAGAAGGAAGGATTCTTCTCTGGATCCTTAAAAAGGAGCATGACCCTGCCAACACCTTGGATTTCAGATTTATAGCCTCCAGAATTGTGAGAGAGTAAATGTCTGTCATTTGAAGCTACCCAGTTTGTGGTAATTTCTTAGGGCAGTCCTAGGAAACCAATACAAAAGCACAAAGCACAAAGACTTGTCCAAAACTGTTCTTACCAGCTTTATTTATAATAGCACCAAACTGGAAATAACCTAAATGCCCATCAACGAATGTACAAATTCTGAAACAGTCACACAATGGAATACCACTCAATTATAAAAATGAAAGAACAACTGAGACACAAACAGGGATGAAATCTCAAAATGATTATGCTAAATACAACAATCAGACAAAAAACAAAGCATATTTTGTATGATTCCATAGTGGTTGCCTGGGGTTGGTAGGGCAAAATGGCATGAGAAAACTTTTGTGGATGATACATATGTTCATTATCTTGACTGCAGTGACAATTCCACGGGTATCTACATAAGCCAAAACGCATAAAGTTGTATACTTTAAATATATGCTGTTTACTATGTCAAATATATGTCAATAAAACTATATTTGAAAAATCAAAATATTCCTGAGCCAAGTGGCTCATACCTGCAATCCCAGCACCTTGGGAGACCAAGGCAGGAGGATCACTTGAGCCCAGGAGTTCAAGACCAGCCTGAGCAACATAGTGAGACTATCTCAATTTTAAAAAACCCAAACCAAAAAAACTTGCATAAAAAATCTGTATCTTTGGCCGGGTACGTGGCTCATGCCTGTAATCCCAGCACTTCAGGAAGCTGAGGCAGGTGGATCACTTGTGGTCAGGAGTTCAATACCAGCCTAGACAACATGGTGAAACCCCGTCTCTAGAAAAAAATACAAAAATGTCAGGCACGGTGGCTCATGCCTGTAATCCCAGCACTTTGGGAGGCCGAGGCAGGCGGATCATGAGGTAAGGAGTTTGAGATCATCCTGGCCAACAAGGTGAAACCCCATCTCTACTAAAAATACAAAAATTAGAGGGACATGGTGGCAAGCACCTGTAGTCCCAGCTACTCAGGAGGCTTAGGCAGGAGAATTGCTTGAACCTGCAAGGCAGAGGCTGCAGTGAGCTGAGATCATGCCACTGCATTCCAGCCTGGGCAACAGAGTGAGACTCTGTCTCAAACAAAAACAAAAACAATACAAAAATTAGCCCAGCATGGTGGTATGCACCTATATCCCCAGCTACTCGGGAGGCTGAGGTTGGAGAATCACTTGAACCCAGGAGGCAGAGGTTGCAGTGAGCCCAGATGGTGCCACTGTACTCCAAGCACTTCAGCCTGGGAGACAGAGGGAGATTCCATCTTTAAAAACAAAAACAAAAAAAAAAATCAGTATCTTTAATGGCTGGGGTCCAGGTAACAGTAATTTTTAAACACTTCCTAGGTATTCTAACCAGCAGCCAGGGTTGAAAGCCATTACATTAGAGGGTGCCATCTCATTTACTTTGTTTTGAGCAAAAGAGTATTTGGGGAAAACATATAAGCCTAAAATAACTTTTATAATACTCATTTTAGGTGCTTATGGAGGTCAGCTGACATCATAATTTAAGTAGACAAAAATATTCAACATGGATTTAATAATTATTCATTGGTTTATACCTCATAATCTCAAATTATAAGCAAGTTTTAGAAAGCAACATTGAAGGCAGTTCCAGCTATTTGTCAACTAGATGTTTCTGGTTTTTTGTTTTTGGTTTTGGTTTTTAGATGGAGTTTCACTTTTGTTACTCAGGCTGGAGTGCAATGGTACAATCTCGGCTCACTGCAACCTCCACCTCCCGGGTTCAAGCCATTCTCCTGCCTCAGCCTCCTGAGTAGCTGGGATTACAGGCATCCGCCACCATGCCCAGCTAATTTTTTTGTATATTTTTTTTAAATTATACTTTAAGTTCTGGGGTACATGTGCAGAACGTGCAGGTTTGTTACACAGGTATACACATGCCCTGGTGGTTTGCTGCACCCCATCAACCTGTCATCTACATTAGGTATTTCTCCTAATGCTGTCCCTCCCCTAGCTTCTCACCCCCAAACAGGCCCCAGTTTGTGATGTTCCCCTCCCTGTCTCCATGCGTTCTCATTGTTCAACTCCCACTTATGAGCGAGAATATGCACTGTTTGGTTTTCTGTTCCTGTGTTAGTTTGCTGAGAATGATGGTTTCCAGCTTCATCCATGTCCCTGACAAGGACATGAACTCATCCTTTTTTATGGCAGCATAGTATTCCATAGTGTATAATATATGTGCCACATTTTCTCTATCCAGTCTGTCTTTCATGGGCATTTGGGTTGGTTCCAAGTCTTGTATTTTTTTTAGTAGAGATGGGGTTTCACCATGTTTGCCAGGCTAGCCTCAAACTCCTGACCTCAGGTGATCCACCCACGCTGGCCACCCAAAGTGCTAGGATTACAGGCGTAAGCCACCGTGCCCAGCTTTCAACTAGATGTTTCTAATGTTGCTAACACAAAATAACTTAAAATACTGAATATAATATAGTTTTATTAATACATATTTATAATGAATGGCATTATAGACTGACTCATGTCCCCCAACCAAATCCATATGTTGAAGTCTCAACCTGCAGTATTTCAGAATGTGACTGTATTTGAAGATAAGCCTTTAAAGAGGTGATTAAGGTAAAATAAAGTCATAAGGACGGGCTCTGATCAAATCTGACGGGTGTCCTTATAAGAAGAAATTTGTACTTACAAAGATGACACCAGGGAATATACCAGAGGAAGGCCATGTGAAGATACCACAAGAAGGCAGCCATTGACAAGCCAAAGAGAGAGGGATCAGGAGAAATCAAACCTAACAACACCTTGATCTTGGACTTCTAGAATCCAGAATGGTGAGAAAATGAATTTCTGCTGTTAAAGCTACCCAGTCTATGGTATTTGTAATAGCAGCTTTAGCAAATTAATACCCAATGGTGACAAAAAAAAAAAAAAAAACCAACCAAAACAGAATCACACACACACACACACACATGAAGAGACAACCAGTCCTTTGAATCCTCTCATATGGTGCTCTTGGCTTTTCTCCCTTTCCTATCTGGCCAGGACCCTGTGCAGATGATATTAACTACTTACTCTGCCAGAAGTGCCTTCTCTTGCTCTCTAGCATGTGCCACATCTAACCAATAAAACCCAAATGTGGACCAACGCCACGCTTTGTCCCTTACTACTTCTGCTCTTGGTGAGCCAAGCTCTGTTGGAAATATATTAAATCACACAATCACACAGAGTAATGTCTACAAATTCACAGATTCAAACCTCAGCACCCACCCTCTACCTTAATCCTTCTGCCTTAAGTTAGCATCTTGACATCCCTCAAGAACCATTCCAAACCTTCCCCACTCTCTCTAGTACTCAGTACTTGACTCTCATCTCTCTCATCTTGTATACCACTTAACACAGCAGGCATCATTTCTCTCAATGTTCCCTCTTTCTACCAATATATCATCCATACCCATCCTCACTTTCTTTTCTACAGCCTCAAATGAGATTTCCTTCATTTCCAACCTCTCAATTTGTAATCTTTTTGGCAACCCCTGCTACTTTTGCTCAGCAATATTCCTTCTTCTCTCTTTCAAATCCTGTTTACTCAATACTTGTTATCTCTATTGACACCTTTCCTTCATCCTTCAAACAGGCACAAGTCTCTCTATCTTCCTAAACCCTCCCTTGACTCCACCATCCTCCAGCCACCACTATATCATCTAATTTTTATGTAAACTTCTCAAAAGTAGAGTTTACCCTCAATGTGTATTCACTCAGCTGCTATAACCTGGCTAAATTTGGCCCCCATCAAACTACTGAAACTGCTCTTCATAAGGTCATCAATGATTTTTTAGTTGTCAAAGTTGCCCATCCTCGTGGTTGGAACTGGAGTTCCCACAGCCTCACCACTATAGGCCAAAGTGCTCCGGGCCCATAAATAAATTTGAAAGACAGTCTAGGCCACAAGGAACTACAACTCCTAGGTGAGTCCTAGTGCTGAACTGGGCTCAGAGCCAGGGGACTGGTGGGGGCATGTGATCTACTGAGACACCAGCTAGGATGGCCAGGGGAGAACTGGTGCTACACCTTCCCAAAGCCTAGGCCGCATAGCTCACAGTCTATTAAACAGATCCCCTCCTTCTCCTTGAGGAGAGGAGATGGAAGAATGGGAAGGACTTTGTCTTGCATCTTGGATACCAGCTCAGCTACAGCAGGATAGGGTACCAGTCAGAGTCAGGACACCCCCCCTTTTCCAGGCCCTAGCTCCTGGACATTTCTAGACACTCTCTGAGACAGAAGGGAACTCACTGCCTTGAAATGAAGGACCTAGTCATGGAAGGATTCATCACCTGATGACTGAAGAGCACTTGGGCCCTGAATAACCAGCAGCAATATCCAGGTAGTACATCAGAGGCCTTGAGTGAGACTCTGATACTTGCTGGCTTCAGGTACCAACTCGGCCACAGGTGGGTAGAGCACCAAGGGTGAGTCCCAGGCCAGGCAGCATGAACCACAAGCTGACTGAAGAGCGTTTAGGGCTTAAGAGAACATCAGTGGGAACCTGGCAGAAATGCCTGTGGGCCTGTGGTGGCAGTGGCCACAGGGTGGGGCTCCTCTGCTTCAGGAAAGGGGAGGGAAGAGCGGGAAGAACTGTGTCTTATGGTTTGAATGCCAGCTAAGCCAAAGTACAACAGACCACCAGGCAGACTAACACTTTTTGACTCTACTCCCTGACTCCCAGATGGCACTTCTGTATCTGCTGAGGCCTGGGGGAACTTGTCACCCTGATGGGAAGGACAGAGGCCTGGCTGGCTTTGCCACCTGCTGACTGTAGAGCCCCAGAGCCTTGAGTGAACATGGACAGCCAGGGAGTAGTTAATCAGGCCTTGGGCAAGACCCAGTGCTGTGCTGGCTTCAAGTCTGACCCAGCACAGTCCTGGTGGTAGTAGCCACAGGGGTACTTGTGTCACTCTACCCTCAGCTCCAGGTGGCTCAGAATGAGAGAGAGACTCTTTCTGTTTAGGAGAAAGCAACGGAACAGTACAAGAGTTTCTGCCTAGTAATCCAGAGAATTCTCCCTGATCTTGTTCAAGACCATCAAAGCAGTACCTCGTACCGTAGCGTAAGTGGGCTTTGAGTGCCTCCTAAACCAGATACAACTTAGATCACAACACTCAAGTCCTTCTGAATATCTGGAAAGCCTTCTGAGGAAGGACAGGTACAAAGAAGCCCAGACTGCAAAGATTGCAATAAATACCTAACTCTTCAATGCCCAGACATGGTATCAAGACAATCCAGGAAAATATGACATTACAAAATGAACTAAATAAGGCACCAGGGAACATTCCTGGAGAAACAGATATGTGACCTTTCAGACAGAGAATTCAAAATAGCTGTGTTAAGGAAACTCAATGAAATTCCAGATAACACCAAGAAGGAATTCAGAATTCTACCACATAGATTTAACAAAGAGGCTGAAAAAATTAAAAAGATTTGAGCAGAAATTTTAAAGCTGAAAAATATAACTGGCATACTGAATGCATCAGAGTCCTTTAACAGCAGAATGGATCAAACAGAAGAAAGAAGTAGTGAGCTTGAAGACAGGCTATTTAAAAATACACAGTCAGAGGAAAGAAAAGAAAAAGAATAAAAAACAATGAGGCTTGGCTACAGGATCTAAAAAATAGCCTCAAAAGGGCAAATCTAATAGTTACTAGCCTTAAAGAGGATGAGAGAGAGGAGTAGAAAGTTTTTTCAAAGAGGTAATAACAAAGAACTTCCAGGAGAACTTAAACCTGGAGAAAAATACCAAATCCATGTACAAAAAGGTTATAGCATACCAAGCAGATTTAACCCAAAGAAGATTACCTCAAGGCATTGAATAATCCAACTTTTTTTTTTTATTATTGAGATGGAGTCTCTGTTGCCCAGGCTGGTGTACTGTGGCACAATCTTGGCTCACTGCAACCTCTGCCTCCTGGGTTCAAACGACTTCCCTGCCTCAGCCTCCCGAGTAGCTGGGATTACAGGCATGCACCACCAGGACTGGCTAATTTTTTTTATTTTTAGTAAAGAAGGGGTTTCACCATGTTGACCAGGCTGGTCTCGAACTCCTGAACTCAACTGATCTACCTGCCTCGGCCTCCCAAAGTGCTGGGATTACAGGCATCAGTGACTGTGCCTGGCCAAATAATCCAACTTTCAATGGGTAAAGAAAGGATCAGCTGGGTGCAGTGGCTCATGCCTGTAATCCCAGCACTTTGGGAGGCCAAGGTGGGTGGATCACCTGAAGTCAGGAGTTTGAGACCAACCTGACCAACTCTGTCTCTACTAAAAATACAAAATTAGCCAGGCATGGTGACACATAACTGTAATACCAGCTACTTGGAGGCTAAGGCAGGAGAATCACTTGAACCCAGGAGGTGGAAGTTGTGGTGACCCAACATCACGCCATTGAACTCCAGCCTGGGCAACAAGAGTGAAATGCTGTCTCCAGAGAAAACTAAATTGAAAAAAAAGAAAGGCTCAGCCAGGCCCGGTGGCTTGCGCCTATGATCCCAGCACTTTGGGAGGCTGAGGCAGGCAGATCACCTGAGGTCAGGAGTTCAAGACCAGCCGGGTCAACATGGTGAAATCCCGTCTCTACTAAAAATACAAAAGATAGCCAGGTGTGGTGGTGCACGCCTGTAATCCCAGCTACTCAGAGGCAGAGGCGGGAGAATCACTTGAACCAAGAGGCGGTGGTTGCAGTGAGCTGAGATCGAGCCACTGCACTCCAGCCTGGGTGACAGAGAGAGACTGTGACTCAAACAACAACAACAAAAGGATCCTAAAAGCAACAAGAGGAAAAAATAAATAAATATAACATACAACAGAGCTACAACACATCTGGCAGCAGACTTTTCAGTAGAAACCTTACAGGCCCAGGAAAGAATGGCCTGACACACTTATAGTGCTGCAGGAAAAACACTTTTACCCCAGAATAGTATATGCAGTGAAATATCCTTCAAACATGAAGGAGAAATAAAGATTTTCCCAGACAAACAAAAGCTGAGAGTTTTAATCAACACCAGATCTATCCTACAAGAAATGCTAAGGAAGGCCGGTGTGGAGGCTCACACCTATAATCCCAGCAATTTGGGATGCTGCGGCAGGTGGATCACTTGAAGTCGGGAGTTCAAGACCAGCCTGGCCAACATTGTGAAACACTGTCTCTACTAAAAATACAAAAAAAAATTAGCCGGACGTGGCAGTGGGTGCCTGTAATCCCAGCTACTCAGGAGGCTGAGGCAGGAAAATCGCTTGAACCCAGGAGGTGGGAGTTGCAGTAAGCCCAGATCACACCATTGCCTCCTAAAGTGCTGGGATTATAGGCGTGAGCCACCACAGCTAGCCATCCTTTTCTTTGTGATTGAAGTACTCCTTAACATTTTTTTCTTAAAAAAAAGAAAAAAGGCACAGAGTGGCTGAATGGATAAAAAAACAAGGCCCAATGATCTGTTGCCTACAAGAAACATGCTATACCTATACAGACACCAGAGACTGAAAAAAGAGGAAAAGAAAAAGATATTCTATGCCACAGGAAACCAAAAAAGAGCAGGAGTCACCATGCTTATATCAGACAAAATAGATTTCTTTTTTTTTTTTTTTTTGAGATGGAGTCTCACTCTGTCACCCAGGCTGGAGTGCAGTGGTGCAGTCTTGGTTCATTACAACCTCCACTTCTCGAGTTCCAGTGATTTTCCTGCCTCATCCTCCCAAGCAGCTGGGATTACAGGCACCCACCACTACACCCAGCTAATTTTCTGTATTTTTAGAGAGCGGGGGTTTCACCATGTTGGCCAGGCTGGTCTTGAACTCCTGACCTCATGATTTGCCCACCTCAGCCTCCCAAAACACTGGGATTACAGGCGTGAGACACTACATCTGGCCCAGACAAAATAGATTTCAAGACAGAAATGATAAGAAGAGACAGAGAAGATCACTGTATAATGATAAAGAGGTCAATTGAAGAAGAGGATGTAACAGTTGAAAATATATAGACACCAAAACTGGAGCACCCTAATATGTAAAGCAAATATTATGAGAGCTAAAGAAAGGAACAGACACCAATACAATACTAGCTAAAGACTTCAACACTCCACTTTCTCCAATCAATTTTCTGTTGGTTTTCATCCCAACAGAAAATCAGCAAAGAGATATCAGACTTAATCTGCACTACTGACCAAATGTATCTAACAGATATTTATAGAACATTTCATCCAACGGCTATCTTAAAACATCCAAAAAATCTGAAATAATATGTATCTTCTCTGATCACAATGGAATAAAACGAGAGATCAATAACGGAGGAATTTTAGAAACAAATAATCGGAAATTAAACAGTATGCTCCTGGGCCAGGCATGGTGGTTCACACCAGTAATCCCAGCACTTTGGGAGGCCCAGGAGGGTGACTCACAAGGTCAAGAGATCAAGATCATCCTGGCCAACACGTTAAGACTCTGTCTCTACTAAAAATACAAAAAAATTAGCTGGGCATGGTGGGGCGTGCACCTGTAGTCCTGGGTACTTGGGGGGCTGAGGCAGGAGAATCGCTTGAATCTGGGAGGCAGAGGTTGCAGTGAGCCAAGATTACACCACTGCACTCCAGTCTGGGCTACAGAATGAGACTCTGTCTCAAAAAAAAAAAAAAAAAAAAAAAGCAACATGCTCCTGAATGACCAGTGGGTCAATAAAGAGATTAAGAAGGATATTGAAAATTTTCTTGAATCAAATAATAATGGAAACACAACATCCCAAAATTTATGGGATACAACAAAAGCAGCTATAAGTGCCTATATCAAAAAAGAAGAGGCCAGGTGCCATGGCTCATGCCTGTAATCCCAGCACTTTGGGAGTGTGAGGCAGGCAGATCACAAGGTCAGGGGTTTGATGCCAGCCTGACCAACATGATGAAACCCCATCTCTACTAAAAATACAAAAATTAGCCGGGCATGGTGGTGCACTCCTGTAATCCCACCTACTCGAGAGGCTGAGGCAGGAGAATCACTTGAATCTGGGAGGTGGACATTGCAGTGAGCCAAGATCAAGCTAGTGCACTCTAGCCTGGATGACAGAGCAAAATTCCATCTCAAAAAAAAAAAAAAAAAAAAAAAAAAGAAGAAGAAAAACTTCAAATAAACAACCTAAATATGCATCTTAAAGAACTAGAAAAGCAAGAGTAAACCGAATCCAATATTGGGAGACTAAATAATACAGATTAGAGCAGAAATAAATAAAATTGAAATTAAGAAAACGATACAAGGCCAGGCGTGGTGGCTCACGCCTGTAATTCCAACACTGTGGGAGGCTGAGGTGGCAGGTGGATCACAAGGTCAGGAGTTCAAGACCAGCCTGACCAACATGGTAAAACCCCGTCACTACTAAAAATACAAAAATTAGCCGGCATGGTGACACGGGCCTGTAATCCCAGCTACACAGGAGGCTGAGGCAGGAGAATCTCTTGAACCCAGGAGGCAAAGGTTGCAGTGAGCCAAGATCGTGCCACTGTACTCCAGCCTGGGTGACAGAGCAAGACTCCGTCTCAAAAAAAAGGAAAACCACACAAAAGATCAATGAAACAAAAAGTTGGTTTTTTGAAAAGTTAAACAAAATTGATAAACCTTTAGCCAGACTAAGAAAAAAAGAGAAGACCCAAATAAATAAAATCAGAGATGAAAAAGAAGACATTATAACAAATACTGCAGAAATTGAAAGGATCATTAGTGGCTATTATGAGCAACTATATGCCAGTAAATTAGAAAGTCTAGAAGAAATGGACAAATTCCTAGATACATTTGATCTATTAAGATTGAACCATGAAGAAATAAAAAACCTAAAGAGACCAATAACAAGTAATGAGATTGAAGCCATTTATAAAGTCTCCCAGCAAAGAAAAGTCCAGTACCTGATGGCTTTACTGCTCAATTCTACCAAACATTTAAAGAATAATACCAATCCTATTCAAACTATTCCAAAAAATAGATGAGGGAAGACTTCCAAACTCATACCGTAAGGCTAGTATTAACCTGATACCAAAACCAGACAAAGACCTATCAGAAAAAGAAAACTACAGGCCAATATCTCTGATGAATATTGATGCAAAAGTCCTTAACAAAATACTAGCGCACCAAATTCAACAATACATTAAAAAGATCGTTCATCATCACCAAGTGGGATTTATCCCTGGGACGTAAGGATGGTTCCACATACACAAATCAGTCAATGTGATACTAAGAAAATGTGTAATCTTCTTAAGCTACTGTAAACTCTCTTGACTAGAAAAGCTGTGAGAAACCATAATGTCTTTATGGAAGTCTACTTAACATAGTTTTCTGGAAGCACTTACAGAAGAATAAGCATCTTTTTGGTTTAACTGCACTTATTATACCCAGATATAATAGGATTGACTTCATGATGGTCTAACCTAATTATTCTATGAAATTCTAAGGCAATCTCTCTGAAAAGTTAGCAACTATAGCCAGCAGGCCAACTTGTTTTCATAAATAAAGTTTTACTGGAACACAGCCATGTCCATTTATATATTACCTATGGCTGTTTTTTTTAAAATTATTATCATTAAAAAATTTTTTTTTTATTTTTTTGAGAGGGAGTCTTGCTCTGTTGCTAGCCTGGAGTACAGTGGTGGGATCTTGGCTCACTGCCACCTCCACCTCCCGAGTTTAAGCAATTCTCTGCCTCAACCTCCGGAGTAGCTGGGATTACAGGTTCCCACCACCATGCCCAGCTAATTTTTGCATTTTCAGTGGAGACGGGGTTTCACCATCTTGACCAGGCTGCTCTTGAACTCCTGACCTCGTCATCCACCCACCTCGGCCTCCTAAAATGCTGGGATTACAGGCGTGAGCGACCATGCCCGGGCTACCTATGGCTGTTTTAACTACAACGGCAGAGTTGAAAAGTTGCAATGGGGACCAATGGCCTACAAAGCCTAAAATATTTACTATCTGGCGTTTAATTAATAATTACTAAATTATTTTACACAGATTGCAGACCCCTGCTATAGACAAGCAATCCAAGAAGGCAATAAAACCTGTTAGACTCACCTGAGGTGTTGTCTTTTTGTACTGGTCACCTCCATCTATCACATCCCTCATGATTCTTCCTTTAAGAAATTCATAATCTTCTGGACTCAGCTGAATAGACTCTATGGTTTTTCCACAGCCCGAACACTGACCACTGTAATTATAATTGTTAAATAATAATATTTAAATATGTCAAATAATGTTCTGGGGAAAAAAACTGTAAAATGAACAATGAGGAAATTAAAAGGTACTTTAAAAGAACATTAAAACCTTTGTGATAATTACATACATCTAATTTTTTTGTAAACCTGATAATATCACAAATTAGTGTGCCAGAAAACCCAAAAAAGTAGACTGGTCATTTAGATGACTTTTATTTATTTTTTTTTTTGAGAAAGGGTCTCACTCTGTTGCCTAGACTGGAATGCAGTGTTACAATTATGGCTCACTGCAGCCTCAACCTCCTAGGATCAAGTGATCCTCCTGCCCAACCACCAGAGCAGCTAGGACAACAGGTGTGTGCCACCTCGCCCAGGTAACTTTTTTTATTTTGGTGACTAATTTCTCTGTTTTTTCTAGAGACAAGGTTTCCCAATGTTGTGCAGGCTGGTCTCGAACTTCCGAGCTTGAGCAATCTGCCCACATTGGCTTCCCAAAGTGCTGGGAGTACAGGCAAGAGCCACTGCACCTGACTTGGATGACACTTTTAAAGTAATTCCTATTCTGTGAAATATCATATTCATGAAATAAATAATAAATAAATAAATAAATAAATAAGTAAATAGGAAGTAATTCCTAAAACACAAATGGGTCTGGAACCTCTAGGGGAAAACACCTCTAAGGTTTCACATAGGCTCATAGTACTCATAGGAAAAACATTTTGGGCACTGATAAGTGCTAAGTCTCTGCAGGTAAAGCATGTTTTTTTTTTCCTCAGATACTCTAATTACAAACTTGTAATTATCCTATCCTTAAGGAACTTAAATATTTTTGAATCAATAGCAACAAAACCTACTAAACCTAAATGAAACAAGTTAAAAATAAACATTGGTCTTCACCTTTTTTGGATTGTGGTGAATTGTCCTTTCCATTGTTTTCCAGGAACACTATGAAAAGATTGCAAAACCAAATCATCAGAAAGTTAGATTCCTGCTGAAATGAAAGATATTCATGATATTTAAAAACTCTAATAAGCAAGAACTCTGAAAAGTTCAAGATACCTCCGTAGAATAGTTCAATTAGAAAAGTGGCTGCTATCCTGGATGGTATTAAGAAGCTGCTGGTACCTTGCTCTGGATCTCCTCTTTTCCTTTGCTTCTCTTCCCACCAACTGACTCTCATCTTCAAGTTTACAGAAAGCAGCTGAACTTAGTAGCATAACCTCTAAACCAAACTCAATTTTTACCTTCTCTATAAAGTTGCCAGAAATTGCTCCTGCTCAGAGTAATTTACCTCTTATACTCCCGTTATTTCACTGTGTGGTACTGTATTCCCAATTAAACTGAGAATATCATAATAGATTTATAAAACACTCGCAATACCTAACCTATTTGGAAGCATTCAAAAACTATTTATTGATTTATTTGTTCAATCAACGTATCCTTTCCTCCTTCCTCTTAAACATATTACCAAGTGATATGTGTTCCTATGATTCTACCGCCTTCTCTCCTTACTCCGTTCTTAATTCTCATCATCTCTCACCTAAACCTAAAATTTTATTCACACAGCTCTCCCTGATTTCAATCTTAATCCCTCTCCTATCTACTCTTCTCACTGTTTTGGCAATTGCCTTTGTAAAACTCCATCTAGCAATTTTTTTTTCTTTTGAGACAGGGTCTTGCTCTGTTGCCCAGGTTGGAGTGCATGGCGCAATCACAGCTCCCTGCAGCCTTGACCTCTTGGATTGAAGTGATCCTCTTGCTTCAGCCTCCCAGGTAGCTGGAACTACAGGCACACACCACCATGCCAGGCTAATTTTTGTATTTTTGGTAGAGACAGTGTTTCACCACGTTGCCCAGACTGGTCTTGAACTCCTGGCCTCAAGCTATCCTCTTACCTCAGTCTCCCAAAGTGCTCACATTAAAAGCGTGAGCCACAGCACCTGGCCAAATCCAGCATTCTTGGTAAGGGAATAAAATCTAAACTCCTTGGTATTCAAAGATTTTCACAACTAGGTTCCTCCTCCCTTGATATTCAACAAGTTTAAGAAAATTAAGCATAATTACTACTTCAAAGCTCTGTAAACATAATATAGTAAAAAACGGCAAGAGAAAAACAGAGGGAAGGAACGAATTTTTAGGAAGAAAATTAATGAAGAAATAATGGCTAGGCATGGTGGCTCACGCCTGATCGCTTGAGACCAGGAGTTTAAGACCAGCCTGGTCAACACAGTGAGACTCCCATCTCTTAAAAAAAGAAAATTAATTTTTTAAAATAAATAAATAAAAATTTAAAAAAGAATTTATTTTTATTGTTTATTTTTTTCTTTTTTAAGCAGGGGGGGGGGGGGGGGGAGGGGAGTCTATAAAAGAATTTAGAGTAAAGTCTGAAGATATAAACAGGTATGTAGCCAGTAACTTGAATAAAGCAAAAGCAAAGCCAAGGAGAGAGCTTTAAAGAGAGAGCAGCCAAATGATAGAAAGATCCAAAACAAACTGGAAGGGTGAAGATTTTCCATTTTAATGCTTATGTATCACGCTTGATCAGTATTCCCAATCCACTCTAACCATCCAAGATGATGAACTATAGAGAGTAGACAGAATAAATACAAGCACCATTATCTCAGTCACTAGGTTTCACAGGAACTTCTGAAAATACTAACATGGCCCAAGACAGTTCCAGTCAAATACTGTATCCTTTTCTTGCTATGATCGCTGGCCATAAGTAGTATTCATGAGTACTCACATCATATTAGATGCTTAAGAAAACGAAATTAATGATCCTTCTAAAAGGAAAAAGATACCTAAAAACTACAAGTTCTACATAATTTCATTTTTATCTTTACCATAGATTAGCACAAATTGTTTATCCTGCTACTTTTTTTAAAGAGAGAAAATTTTAAGTATCACACGACACTGGTTAGAATATATAAAAAAGAAAAAAAAGAATTTTGTTTTAAAGAGAAATCTTACTAAGAGATGGAAAAAAGTATAATCGGAATAGAATGATTCTCAGCAGCTAACAACAAAAAAGAGTGGCTACTTTTAGGTATAAACGTATTAAATTAAAAATAATTAGCCAGGTATGGTGCCACATGCCTGTAGTTTTAGCTACTCAGGAGACTGAAGCGAGAGGATCACTTGAGGCCAGAAGTTTGAGGTTACCGTGAGCTATGAACACATCACTGCGCTTCAGCCTGGGCAACAGGGCAAGGCCATGTCTCAAAAAAAAATTAAATAATAATAGCATACAAATTAAAAAATCAAAATTACCTCTCAAACCATGTTTTTATACTGTGTGCAAATGATTCCCCTGGATACAGCTGATTATTTCTTAGATACAAAAGAATATCTAGTAGTTTATTTGAATAGTTATCATCCTTCATGTCTTTTCCAAAATCAAAGAAGGCTTTTAAAGTTTCCAACATAGGAATAATATCATGGCCTAGCAATTCCTGATACAAATTCCAAGCTGTGTTTACATCTTGATGAAGGAGAGCTCCCTGGATACAGTCATTATAGTTCTTTTTTGAAGGAGTCATAACTTTTTTCAGGTCCTCTAACAGCAAAAATGCTTCTCTCCATCTGTCTGACTGGATCAATCCCCGGATGAGAAGAGTGTAACCTCCAGAGTCTAAAATCTTATATCTGGCTTTCATAATTTCATAGACATCAATAACTTCAGATGTCTGCTTATGAACAACACAGAGATGCAAATACCTGACCAGTAAATCATAGTCTACAATACCATTATTTTTTGCTGCTACCCATGCCAGCAGAGATTTAGCCACATCTACAGGGCTATGATAGTGAGCCATCTGTGAACTGATCCAACTTTCAAAACGGGTCTTTCCTTTAAAATCTGCCTTAAGTTTATCCCACTCCTCTGAATTCAAAGGTTGTGTTGGGAGTTGAATAGTGTTCCTCACAGGTGGCAAGTCATGATCTTTACTTTGAGGATTCATCTGTGATCTCTTCTTAGCTGCTCCAGCTGAAAAAAAATGAGGCGAATCAGAAGAAACTTGATTATCACTGCCCTTATATTTCCTGAGATATCTGGCCTTGGCAACCAGATTCGTTGCTTTGGTATTCTGTGAAGACATTGCTTTAAGAGAAAACCACCTCGGTTGGTTCCTGATGCCACAGCTGTCTGCCAGAAAGAGAGAGAGGTAAGAGTGCCTTGGGCCTAGCCCAAGGTATGGGTTGCTCTTCCAAAGCTTAGGAAAGCTTTGAATACCAAACAAACAGAAAGTCATTATGCAGTGAGATCAGCACCAGATAGCGAGAGAGATGTTAAAAAACCCCCGCTTCTATAGCAAAATTAAAGGGATTGGGGGTCCGCGGAGGAGAGTTGAAGTGCAACTTCTTAAAAGATTTGTGTTTCTTTCTTACAGACAAATCAAGGTTCTGCTTTTGGGGCTACTTAATAGCAAGAAAGCAGGTGAGTTTTCTCTATTAAACAACAATCCGGGGATATCCAACGTCGCAAGCTTCAAACCAGGTGACACAGCAGGAATCCTCTGGTGCTTGTTATATTCCAGTTCATGAACCTAAGGAAAAAGCACAAGAAGGAACGCCCAGTTTTACTCACGTGTGTCAGAGCTGTCCTGAAAAGGAACAGATTCCCAGGGGAAGCTTGCTGGAAAGGGGGTGTCAAGCCAAAACCGTATCCAGGAGTCCCCAACTCCAGCCCACTAGCAACGGAAGCGAAAGCCAAAGTCTAGGGGCCCTCACCCTGCATAATTTTCCACAGACCGCAAAACTCGTCTGATGGGGGAATGGGAGGCAGGAGGTGGGGGGTCAGCCGCGCCAACGACTCAGCTAAGAAAGAGAGGTCCAGGAAGGGCGCTGCCTTGACTGTATACCGATCGCTGACGAAGTTCACTTCATTCAACAACTCAATGCGGCACTCAGGCTTAACACCGCCATAAACGCGGCGGAAACTACAGTGCCCACGATGCACCGCGGCAGCCCCGGCCGACGGGCAAGACTGACCGGGACTTAGGCGTTCCGCCTGTGCCGGTGGCAAAGGAAAAAGGCAATTTTGAAACATTTAATGGCAAAAGGGTAAGAGATGGCTGCTGAAGCGTCTACTACATTCAGAGTACTTGGAGGGACTCCAGATATCTGCAATGAACAATGAAAAGAAATTGTGGAAGAAAGCTCCTCCCTCAAGCCGGAACCAATTCCTGGGTCACGTGGTGCGCACGCGCCAAAAGCCCACGACAAAGGAAAATGCGGGCTTCTCCTGGCCTGTAAAATCTTTCTTGGTGAGCTTGGGACGCCTCCTGAAGGGGACCATTTTCCATCTCTTTCATAGCTTTATTCCCCTGGTCAGCGTGATAGCAGTATTCTCCGCGGGAGCGACAGTATTCATTTTTGCCTCTTTTGCCAAGACTTCCGCCCTAGATCAAGATGGCGGTTGGGCGGCCTCCCTAACCTTTACGGGGCCTGGCGGTGCTGACGCCTGAGCTGGTAGTGGGTGGAGCGGGTAGGAAACAGCAAATGCAGAAGCTGCTGCGCGGGAGTCGGCCATGGACTGGAAAGAAGTTCTTCGCCGGCGCTTAGCGACGCCCAACACCCGTCCGAACAGTGAGTTTTGGGAGGGGCCGCCCGTTGGGATAGCCAGGCCCTAAACTGCTAGAGGTGGGGGTAAAGTGGGGAGGAGGAGCAAGTAGGAGCCGCACTTTCCGCTTCTGTAAAACCTCCGGACAAAGGAGGAGAGGAATGTGTGGTTTAGGGATCCAGACAGGCTTGACCCAAACTTTCCTGGGACAGAACGTGGGGGAACGAAAAACTTAGCCTTAGTCACTGACTTCCATGGTTTTGACCTAAACTTGAGAGGAATAACTTAGAATTCCAACAACGCCTCAACCCCACCAGGGCATATAGTTGTCTTACCGCCTTTTTATTGTCACGCTTTTTGCTTCCCTCCTAATCCATTTTATGTTTCATGATCCATTTTTCCTTTTCTTTTTCCTCTCCTTCACATTGCTTATTAACTGACCTCGTTAAGTCTGTCTTTCCTATTCCACACTCGCACTCAGGGCTGTTGAGAGTGGCTGGAGAAAAACAGAACCTTGGTGAGTTGTCTCTCTCATTCATTCATTCATTCATTTATTCATTTATAACGGAATCTTGCTCTGTGGCCCAGGCTGGAGTGCAGTGGCGTGTTCTCAGCTCACTGCAACCTCCACCTTCCGGGTTCAAGCGATTCTTCTGCGACAGACTCCCGAATAGCTGGGACTACAGGCGCGCACCACCACACCCGGCTAATTTTTGTATTTTTAGTAGAGACGGGATTTCACCATATTCGCCAGGCTGGTCTTGAACTCCTGACCTTGTGATCCACCCGCCTCAGCCTTCCAAAGTGCTGGGATTACAGGCCACCGTGCCCGGCCAAGTTGTCTCACTTTTAATACGTGTCCACTAATCTAAAGTAGGTGTTTTGGTCATGTTGACCGTGTTTTCCTGGACATTCATTCTCCTACATTCAATCTTCATCTCTCGAACTGCCAATCTGTGTTTACTTAGATATACTTTTTGTCTGAGACAGGATCTCCCCCTGTTGCCCAGGCTGGAATGCAGGGGCACAATGTTGTCTCGCTGTGACCTCGATTTCCTGAGCTGAAGGGATTCTTCCACCTCAGTCTCCTGAGCAGCTAGGAGTACAGGCACAAGCCACCACACCCAGCTAATTTTTTATTTTTAAATTAGAGATGAGGTCTTGCTATGTTGCCTGGGCTGGTCTTGAATTCCTGGCCTCAGGCAGTCTTCCTACGTCCACTTCCCAAAGTGTTGCTACTACAGACATGAGCCACAGTGCCAAGGCATCACTCTTTTGCACTCTATTCTTCTCATCTCCTACACCTGCAATCTGTCCTGCTCACTTCTAACTTTAAGCTGATGAACTTGTTTTTTAATATATCTCATTTTATATCTCATTAAGAAAAGAGAAGCAAAGGAGAACCTCACCTGTCCCCCTTAACATTTCTTTCAGCCCCACAACCCCACAGTTGCCCATACACGCTGGCTTCACTGTTAAATTGATGAACTGTCCATGCTCCTATTTAAGAGTCCCTCCGCTCCAGCACTAGATTGCACCGTTTCCTGTATTTACTGACGTCCTTCCAGCCTTATCCTTTCTCTTATACGTCATCAGATTTTCCTTCTACTGGGTCATTTTCACAAACGTGCTGTTAATATCACCCATCTTTTAAAAAGGTGGATTGGTGGGGGTGGTGTTGGGAGGCGTGGTGATTCATGCATGTAACCCCAGCGATTTGGTAGGGCAAGGTAGGAAGATCACTTGAGGCCAAGAGTTTGAGACCAGCCTGGACAACATAGTGAAACACTGTTTCTACAAAAATAGAAAGTAAAAAAATTAGCCCCAGTGGTTGTGTCAACCTGTAGTCCTGGCTACTTTAGAGGCTGCAGCAGGGAAGTTTTAGTCCAGGAGTTTGGGGCTACAGTGAGCTATGATCATGAAACTATACGGCAGTCTGGGTGACAAGAGCCAGACCCTGTCTCAAAAAAAAAAAGTCATTTGGGGTGGGCATGTGGCTCACGCTTGTAATTCCAGCACTTTGGGAGGCCGAGGTTGGCAGATCACTTGATGTTAGGAGTACAAGACCAGCCTGGCCAACATGGTGAAACCCCATCTCTACTAAAAATACAAAAAGTAGCCGGGCACAGTGGTGTGCACTTGTAATCCCAGCTACTCAGGAGGCTGAGGTAGGAGGATCACTTGAACTCGGGTGGCAGAGTTTGCAGTGAGCAGAGATCACATCACTGCTTTCACCAGCCTGGGTGACAGAGCGAGACTCCATCTCAGAAAACAAAGAAGGTACCTGCACTTGTGCTTTCTTGACCCCTTAACTCTTGAGCCCACTACATTCTTTTAGCAGATATTTATTGCATGCCTGTTTGTATAGCAGAACACACAAAAATCCCTGTCTTTGTAAAACTTATACTTTAGTGTGGAGAGAAATAATAAAATAAGAAGTAAATTATATAGGTTGAACAGCACCTGTTTAAGTCTGGTCCCTTCAACAGTGTACTAGATCGCATCCTTTGTACTAGATCCCATTTTTGCCTGCTGCAGGATATACTCTTACAGTTGTCCTTTTTCCTGCATCATCAGTTTTTCTTTAATCATTCCCATTAGCATATAAACATGCTGGTATTTCTCCCATCTTAAACCTTCTTGACTTAATTTCCACCTCTCACCATTCCTTATTTTTCCTTTCCCCTTATAGCAATATTTGTTAAAACAGTTGTTGGTTAAATCTGAACCTGTTTCGAATTCCTGCTTATCAAGAGTCATCAGTGACCACCGTATTGTTAACTTCAGTGGTCAGTTGTCAGTCTTGACTTGAAAATTTTTGCAGTTTTCTCCAACAGCACTGAGTCACAGTAAAAGAAATTAACTTAAAGGTTTGGTCTAAGTTTAAAAATTAACATAACAGGCCGGGTGCAGTGGCTTACGCCTGTAATCCCAGCACTTTAGGAGGCTAAGGTGGTGGATCACCTGAGGTCAGGAGTTCTACCAGTCTGACCAACATGGTGAAACCTCGTGTCTACTAAAAAAATACAAAAAAAAAAATTAGCCAGGCATGGTGGCATGTGCCTGTAGTCCCAGCTACTCTGGCGGCTGAGGCAGGGGAATCACTTGAACCCAGGAAGTGGAGGTTGCAGTGAGCTGAGATTGTGCCACTGCACTCCAGCCTGGGCAACGGAGTGAGACTCTGTCTCAAAAAAAAAAAAAAAATTAGCATAACAGATGCAGCAGAAATGCAGTTATAAAAGGAATTCAGTGAAACAATTACAGGCTTGTTGGGAAGGAAGTAAGACCAGAGAGAATAACATAACTTTTGAGAAAATAGATCACAGAATTCAGGAACTCAGTGAGGCTGAAGTGGAAGTGTATGGCAGTGAGGTTTTGAATTACCAGAAAGGATGATCTGAGAGTATATTTGAGCTTAAGATTTCAGGAAAGGAACAAATAAGATCTGTGGTCTTACCATAGAATCAAATGGCAGAATGAACTACAGGTGAAAGTCTTTAGAGTTGGAGGACCAATGGTCACCCACAGAAATGTTTATTTGTCCTAAATGATTGCAGGACCTTGTGAAGAACACAGCACCAGTCACCATAGTCGACAAATAAGTGAGGAATTTGGCTGAACCAGACAGCCACATGCCAATAGCAGGCAAGTTACAGGGTAATAGAGCCCTGTGTTTTGAGCTTCAGACAGAGGGTGATTTTGTTTTTTCTACATTAGGTAGAGAAACAGTGATTATGAGGCTGAAACTCCGTGAGGTCAGGGGCTGGGGCTGTCTTGCTTACTCCTCATTCCGTGTCTACTACAGTGCTCTGTACATAGTAGGTACTCAGTAAATACTTTTCATTGAATGAATTAGGCACACTACAGAGTTCTATAGGAGGGGTAATGACTTGAGGAAGAGACTAGCTTTAGCAATAAACAGTAGTAGAGGGAGCATGCTGAGAAATGGCTGAAGATATAGAGGTGGCTGCTTCAGTGGAAGGTAATGATTCTTGGTATTTCAGAAAAGTTAATATGCTCAGTGTCTAAGCAGAATTGTGAAGGCCTTTTTGGCACTTTTAAACTGGTAATGTAATATATACAAACCTGAGTACTGCTTAATTTTAAAAGTGCTTTTCTCCCTTAATCTGTTTTGTTACCAGAAAAAAAAAGTGAACAAGAATTAAAAGATGAAGAAATGGATTTATTTACGAAATATTACTCTGAATGGAAAGGAGGTAGAAAAACCACAAATGAATTCTATAAGACCATTCCCCGGTTTTATTATAGGGTAAGTGGTATCTAATCAAATGTCCTGCAGAGTTTATAAATGAAATGTAGTTTTTGGCAAGGCAAGGTGGTTCATACCTGTAATTCCAACACTTTGGGAGGCTGAGGCGGGAGGATTGCTTGAGTCAGGAGTTTGAGGCCAGCCAGCAACATAGCAAGACCCCATCTCATAAAAAAAAAAAACAAAAAACAATTTTTAGGCTCAGCACAGTGGCTCACGCCTGTAATCCTAGCACTTTGGGAGGCCGAGGTGGGAGGATCACCTGAGATCAGGAGTTTGAGACCAGCCTGACCAACATGGAGAAACCCTGTCTCTACTAAACATTAGCTGGGCATGGTGGCGCATGCCTGTAATCCCAGCTACTCAGGTGGTTGAAGCAGGAGAATCGCCTGAACCCAGGAGGCAGAGGTTGCCGTGAGCCAAGATTGTACCACTACACTGCAGCCTGGGCGATGAGAGTGAAACTCCATCTCAAAAAAATAAAAAATAATAATAAATTTTTTTAACTAGCTGGACATGGTGATGTATGCCTGTAGTCATAGCTACTCAGGAGGACAAAGCAAGAGGATTGCTTGAGCCCAGGAGGTCGAGGCTGCAGTGAGCCATGATCGTGTCACTGCACTCCAGCCTGGCTAACAGAGTGAGACCCTGTCCTGCCCCTGCCTTGCATCCCCAAAAATAATTTTTAAAATAGGACCAGAATCTTATGTTTTAAAAATACAGGATTATATTTTAAATTTTGTATATTATTTTATTGTAATTGGTCTTAATCACTATTATAAAACATTTTGAGCTAAATAAAATCCTGAGTTTAGACATAAGTGGGCATATGAACACAAAGTTGTTACTTGCCCCTTTTTTGAACTATGGGCTTTTTCTTCCTAATTTTTATTATAGATATTAGTAGTAAGCATTCTACTACAGCATTTTGGATTGTGTTATCAGGTATACAATACTTTGTTATAAAGTTTTAAAATTTTGCTCAAGGCTAAACCGAAAAATAGATTAAGAATGGAAAACTTAAAGAATTTCAGTTAAGGCTGGGCATGGTGGCTCATGCCTGTAATCCCAAAACTTTAGGAGGCTGAGGTGGGCGGATCACGAGGTCAGGAGTTCGAGACTAGCCTGACCAATATGGTGAAACCCTGTCTCTACTAAAAATACAAAAATTAACAGGGTGTGGTGGCGCATGCCTGTAATCCCAGCTACTCAGGAGGCTGAGACAGGAGAATTGCTTGAACCTGGGGGACAGAGGTTGTAGTGGGCCAAGATCGCACCACTACACTCCATCCTGGGCAACAACAAGACTCTGTAAAAAAAAAAAAAAAAAAAGAATTTCACTTGACTGTTTCCTAGTGCCGAAACTCTGAAAAAGGCCATAAAGGGCCATATAAACAAAACAGTAAGACCTTAAGAAAAGCTATTTACAGTAGGGTCACTGCACTCCAGCCTGGTGATAGAGCAAGACCCTGTCTCAAAAAAAAAAAAAAAAAAGAAAAGAAAAGGTAGGCAGGTGCAGTGACTCACGCCTTTAATCCTACCACTTTGGGAGGCCACCGAGTCAGGAGTATCACTTGAGGCCAGGAGTTCGAGACCAGTCTGGGCAACTTGATGAGATCTCATCTATCCAAAAAAAATTAGCTGGGCATGGTGGTGCATATGTGTAGTCTCCACTACTTGGGAGGCCGAGGTAGAAAGATTGCTTGAGCTAAGGAGATTGAGACTACAGTGAGCTGTGATTGTGCCACTGCACTCCAGCCTGGATGGCAGAGCAAGACCTTGTCTCAAAAAGAAAACAGAAAAGAAAAAAAAAGCTGTTTACAATCTGGGTATGGTAGGGCATGCGCCTGTAGTCCCAGCTACTCTGAGAGGGTGAGGAGGAGAGAATCTCTCAAGCCCAGGAGCTTGAGACCAGGCTAGGCAATATAGTGAGACTAACCCACTCCCGGTCTTTTTTTTTTTGGAGGGGGAGATGGGGGACGAGTCTCACTCTTGTTGCCCATGCTAGAGTGCAATGGCACAAACTTAGCTCGCTGCAGCCTCCACCTCTCTAATTCAAGTGATTCTCCTGCCTCAGCCTCCCAAGGAGCTGGGATTATAGGCACATGCCACCATGCCCAGCTAATTTTTGTATTTTTAGTAGAGACAGGGTTTTACCACGTTGACCAGGCTGGTCTCGAATTCCTGACCTCAGGTGATCCACCTGCCTTGGCCTCCCAAAGTGCTGGGATTACAGACGTAAGCCACCATGCCCAGCCCAGTCCATCTTTAAAAAAAAAAAGCTACCTGAAAGTGAAGTCTACCAAAAAATACCTGTTTAATATTATGGAAAATGTAACAACTGTACAGAAGTTAGCTGGACTCTTAGCTGGATGTCCCTTGAACCTATTGCCTTCTAACTCTGTTATTATTTGCAAAGATAGTAAACATTTATTTAGCTGGTGTTCTTATAGATCAATGTATTCATATGTGAGTTATCCAAATACTGAAATATTTCTTCAAGTGCAAATTTTTTTCAAGTGAACATTTTTTATTGGAAACCTTCCTATAATACTATATACTTCTCAGCCTTTTAAGAATCATATGCCCATAATCCTAGCCTATGTTTATTATGTAAATGGAAGAAAATATGGCTAAACAAATTGATCTCTTCCCATAACAACATCACCCAACAATATAAACAGAACATTTTATATGAATCCTTCTACATATTTCTGTGGGTATGCGTATATATTTTTTAAATGGATCACATTATATATACCTTTACTGTTTTTTGCATTTTACACTGTTCTTAAACAGAGGCAGCTAGATAACTGAATATTTTTGACAACCTAGGGGAGAGAGAAGGGAATTGACATATATTGATTGCTTAAGCACTACAGAGCATTTTGTATTCTTTATCTCATTTAACCTGGATTATTAAATAGTATCTTACTGTTATCTAACACAGGTTATTGGGTTCTCAATGCAAAAGGGAGAGAGGAGTTGGGAGAGAGAGCACCTGACTCTCTGACCTGAAAAGGGCTGATAGCTCTTTTTATCAGGCTAAGCTTGGAAATTGGTATCAGGGTGGAGTATGCAGACTGATGGCCTGAAACAGTCTCTCAGGTTAAGTTTTAAGGGCCCTGACTGAGGAGGAAGTCCATTCAGATGGTTGGGGAGCCTTAGAATTTTATTTTTTGTTTACACTCCTTTCTCTGTTCCTTCTGATGGGAGGGATGCATCTTAGTTCTTGGAAATGAAAGATGAAAATCATAACCCCCAATTTTGACTTAAGGGCTACTGAGGTACATTTAATGGGGCAAAGATGTAGAAAAGAAGAAATCTTTAAATTGTTTAAAGTGAATTTACTTTAAAGTAAATTGTTCATGCCTGTAATCCTAGCACTTTGGGAGGCCAAGGTGGGAGGGTTGCTTGAGCCCAGGAGTTCAAGACCTGGGCAACACAGCAAGACCCCACCTCTGTTATTAATTAAGAAAAGAAGAAGAAGAAATAAAAGAAAGCAAATTGTTCTAAGTCAGATTGGAATGAGTCATTCTAAAGCTCTTCTCATGGAGATCAACCCAACTGGCAAACCCTCTTGCCTGGGAGGCCAACATAATAGGCTTTGCCTTGGCTGTCTCCAAGAAGGAAGGTGATCCAATCTCAACAGGCATGCTTTTCTAAAACTGTATCCACCCAACAGGTTCTTCTTGCCTGCTACCCAGATACAGCCAATTTATCAAGATGGGAATTGTAATAGAGAAAGTTTTTTTGTTTTTTTTTTTTTTTGAGACGGAGTTCCGCTCTTGTTACCCAGGCTGGAGTGCAATGGCGCGATCTCGGCTCACCGCAACCTCCGCCTCCTGGGTTCAGGCAATTCTCCTGCCTCAGCCTCCTGAGTAGCTGGGACTACAGGCACGCGCCACCATGCCCAGCTAATTTTTTGTAGCTTTAGTAGAGACGGGGTTTCACCATGTTGACCAGGATGGTCTCGATCTCTTGACCTTGTGATCCGCCCGCCTCGGCCTCCCAAAGTGCTGGGATTACAGGCTTGAGCCACCACGCCCGGCCGAGAAAGTTTTAATACACATAGAGCCAACTAAATGGGAGACAGGACTTTTATTACTCAAATCAGCCTTCCTGATAAGTTGGAGGCTAGGGTTTTTCAAGGATAGTTTGGTAGGCAGGGAACTAGGGAATGGGTGCTGCTGATTGGCTGGGGATGCAATCACAGGAATACAGAAAAACAGTCCTGGTCCTTATGTGCTGAATCTGCTTCTCTGTGGGGACCACAGAGGAATGGCTGGTCTGAGTGGGGCTATTGGGTAGTCAGAAATGCAAATGCCTGAAAAGACATCTCAAAAGGCCAGTCTCGTGTACTACAATAATGATGTTATTTACAGGAGTAATTGAGGATGTTGCAAATTTTTGTGAACTCCAGAATAATAACTGGTAATCATTTAACTGACCTACATCTTAGCAGAATTCCGGTCCCTCTCATCCTCCTGACCTGGTGGCCTTTCATAAGTTTTACAAAAACAGTTTAGTTTTGGGACGGGCTATTATCATTTAAATCATAAACTAAATTTCTCCCAGATTTATTAATATCTTTGCCCATGCCCAGGAATGACCAAGGGCAGACTGGAAGTTAAAAACAAGATAGAGGCTGGGCACGGTGGCTCACGCCTGTAATCCCAGCACTTTGGGAGGCCGAGGCAGGCGGATCACGAGATCAGGAGATCGAGACCATCCTGGCTAATACAGTGAAACCCCATCTCAAAAAAAAAAAAGAGAGAGAGAGATGGGAACCATACTGGCCAACATGGTGAAATCCCATCTCTACTAAAAATACAAAAATTAGCTGGGTGTGGTGGTACGTGCCTGTAGTCCCAGCTACTTAGGAGGCTGAGGCAGGAGAATTGCTTGAACCTGGGAGGCGGAGTTGCAGTGAGCTGAGATTGTGCCACTGCACTTTAGCCTGGGGACAGAGCAAGACTCCATCTTAAAAAAATAATGATAATAAATAAAATAAATAAAAAATAAGAACAAGATAGAGTTGGTTAGATCAGATCTCTTTCACTGTCATCATTTTCTCATTGTTATAATTTTTGCAAAGGTGGTTTTGAAACTGTCAGTCTTCAGTTAATCCTCATTTAATTCTATATCATTCTAAGGTGACAATAAAAACACAGTGCTTTAAGAAAATAAAATGAAACTTGGACTAGACTAGCATTTAGAGTAGTTTTTTTCAGGGCAGAGATCTAGTCTTGCTGATGACTGATTCTCTGTGGATCACTTTTTGTTAAACAAATGTTAAGCACAGTTAAGATGAGATACAAAAAATAATTTGAGGCAGTGGCAGACAGATATTTTATTAGCCACATACACTTTACAGGATCCAATAGTCTAAAATTCACATGTAGAAATTTACATTGTATTTTTAGCTGCCTGCTGAAGATGAAGTCTTACTGCAGAAATTAAGAGAGGAATCAAGAGCTGTCTTTCTACAAAGAAAAAGCAGAGAACTGTTAGATAATGAAGAATTACAGGTAAGAACAGACCAAAAAGTTGCTTTAGATGTTAACCATTTCTTACATGTATTAAATCATGTAGGATTTCTTGGTGCCTAATGGAGTCAGTTCTGCAGAGTGGTACTGCATGGGCTCTGAAGCAGCAGTTCCCACCAGAAGCAGCTGCTGAGTTTGCACGGGTCATGTCTCCCAAACATAGTGTTGTTTGTTGTTTTTGTTAAAGGCCCTAGATGATTCTAATGTACAGCCGAGGTTGAAAACCACTGCTGTAGGGTCAGACTACAGAGGTTCAAATCCCAGCCCTGTTACGTGACTTTAGGCAATGGACTTAACATCTGTGTGCATCAATTATAATCTGTAAAGTAGGAATAGCTAACCATATCATAGAGTTAAGTGGTTTAAAGAGGCAGTATATATCAGAAGCTTGGTACACACTCAATAAATGTTATTTTTATTAGTAATGAAAAGGATAATAGGGCATGAGATTCATTTTAATATTGACTTTGCTAACATTTTAGTGGAAAGCATGCATTTAACTTCTTGTTAACTTATAACATCTTTATTCCCACAATTCTCCTTAAGAACTTATGGTTTTTGCTGGACAAACACCAGACACCACCTATGATTGGAGAGGAAGCGATGATCAATTATGAAAATTTTTTGAAGGTTGGTGAAAAGTCTGGAGCAAAGTGCAAGTAAGAATAATATAATTTACAAAGGAGTATGTTATGTTAAGCATTTTAAATGCCTCAAATATTGGCCAGGCACTGTGGCTCATACCTGTAATCCCAGCACTGTCAGAGGCTGAGGTGGGAGGATTGCTTGAGCTTGAGTGTTTAAGACCAGCCCGGGTAACTTAGGGAGATCTTGTCTCTACTAAAAATCAAAAAATTATCAGTGTGGGAACATATGCCTATAACTACTCGGGAGGCTGAGGTGGGAGAACTGCTTGAGCCCAGGAGGACGAGCTGTGATTGAGCCACTGCACTCTAGCCTGGGTGACAGAGCAAGACCCTGTCTTTAAAAAAAATAAATAAAGCCTCAAATATTTGAAGTCAGTGGTATGACATTTCAGTCAATTTAAGTGATTAATGAAATTTACAGTGAAAAAAATCACATTGGTATGAAGTTATTAAAAGAAATGATGTAGTTTATGACACTTTCAGCCTTCAGTCTTAAGACAGAAGAAACCAAACATAAAAGAATGCAAGGCCAGGCATGGTGGCTCACATGCCCATCTCTGCAAAATAAAATATAAAAATAAAAAAAAAAAGACCAGGCACAGTGGCTCACGCTTATAATCCCAGCACTTTGGGAGGCTGAGGTGGGTGGATCATGAGGTCAGGAAATCAAGACCAGCCTGGTCAAGATGGTGAAACCTCATCTCTACTAAAAATATAAAAATTAGCTGGTCCTGGTCACGCATGCTTGTAATCGCAGCTACTCGGGAGGCTGAGGCAGAGAATTGCTTGAACCTGGGAGGCAGAGGTTGTGAGGCAGAGAATTGCTTGAACTTGGGAGGCAGAAGTTTCAGTGAGCCAAGATCGCTCCACTGCACTCCAGCCTAGGTGACAGAGCGAGACTCCATCTCAAAAAAAAAAGAATGCAAAGATTTATGACTTAGGCTGGGCATGGTGCTTCACATTTGTAACTCCATTGCTTTGGGAGGCCAAGGCAGGTGAATCACTTGAGGCTGGGAATTCAAGATCAGTCTGGGCAACAGAGAAAATTCCCATTTCTTTTTTCTAATAAAAGTATGACTTAATATTTTAAGTTTTTTTTTTTGTTTGTTTTATTTTGTTTTGTTGAGACAGAGTCTCACTCTGTTGCCCAGGCGGGAGTGCAGTGGTGCAATCTTGGCTCACTGCAACCTCCGCCTCCTGGGTTCAAGCAATTCTCTTGCCTCAGCCTCCTGAGTAGCTGGGACTGCAGGCAGATGCCGCCATCTGGCTAATTTTTTTTTTGTAATTTTTTAGTAGAGATGGGGTTTCATCATGTTGCCCAGGCTGGTGGTGAACTCCTGAGCTCAGGCAGTTTGTCTGCCTCAGCTTCCCAACATGCTGGGATTACAGGCAAGAGCCACCACACCTGGCCAATATTAAGTTTTTGAATTATAAGCAGTCTCTGTTGTTCTTACTTTCATCTTTAATTATATGAATTTATGGCATTGTTTGCTAATTTGTATAGAAGTCATTTTTCTGTTATGTTGGCAGATCATTTAAATCTTTATTTTCTTTTCTTAGGCAATTTTTCACAGCAAAAGTCTTCGCTAAACTCCTTCATACAGATTCATATGGAAGAATTTCCATCATGCAGTTCTTTAATTATGTCATGAGGAAAGGTGATTCATTTTTACTGTCCTTCTCAGGGAATCAAGTAGGTTTTTGGTCTGTGCCTTTGCAAGTACTTCTTCCATGTGAAATCACTGTAAGTTTGAATAGTAGAATTTCTTATCTTTCTTTGAGACATTTCACTCTGTCGCCCAGACTGGAGTGCAGCTCGATCTCTGCTGACTGCAACCCACACCTCCTGGGTTCAAGCTATTTTCCTGCCTCAGCCCCGAGAGTAGCTGGGACTACAGGTGCATACCACCATGCCTGGCTAATTTTTTGTATTTTTAGACATGTGGTTTCACTGTGTTACCCAGGATGGTCACGATCTCCTGACCTCATGATCTACCCGCCTCGGCCTCCCAAAGTGCTGGGATTACAGGCGTGAGCCACCACACCTAGCTGAATTTCTTGTCTTTTCACCAAGGTGTGTTACATTGTTGTTGAGTCTCTTGTGGAGCTTACTAGAAGCTGTGATTTTTTTTTTAACTATAAACTTGGGTTATTATAAAAAAACAAAACTTTTTTAAACCCTCATGTATCTTAAAGATAGTAGTAGACTAGAAATATAAAGAGCTGAACCAAGAGTTTTAATGTATGGTGATTTGAAATAATTTTAATTTACTGATAATTTTATTTTACCAATATATTACAGGTTGAGTTGCCTGAAAGCTTAGTTTCAAACCCACAACTGTACTATCAGTTTCAAGGAGCTTTTATTAAACAGCATGGAGTTATGATTCCTACAAGTGCCATAATTGTCTGTGAAAGCCTATTGTATACAATCTTTAATACTTGGTTGCTGTAATTAACCTCAGAAATAAAAGCAGCTTCACTGAAGGCATAACATACTAGCTGTCCCTGTTTGGTGGAACACCAAGTTTAATTGGTAAAGAACAGTATCTTCAAGGCATCAATTTTATTATAGCTTTAATCATGGCAGAATTGTTGAACTTTGCCATTCTATGGTTTTTTTCTCTGTTTCAAGCAATTTTTTGGTGAGAAATAATGTTTTTAGAATCATTGGATTAGCTTGTCTCAAATCTAGCTTTTTATCTCCTTTTTCATATCTGAAGGATAGATCTTAAGAATTACATTTCATTTTCTTATTTATTGTCAGTTTGGCTTCATCAGACAAGAATAGGACTCAGTTTATACGATGTTGCTGGGCAGGGGTACCTTCGGGAATCTGTAAGTATTAACCTTATAGACATTATATTAACTCATATAGACACAAAAATGTAAACAGTAGTTATCACTGGGTGTTGGGATTACAGGCTATTCTTTTTCTCTTTGTTTGTTTGTTTTTAGAGATAGACTTTCAATCTTGTTGCCCTGGCTGGAGTGCAATGGCATGATCTCAGCTCACCATAACCTCCACCTCCCAAGTTCAAGCAATTCTCTTGCCTCAGCCTCCCAAGTAGCTGGGATTACAGGCATGTGCCACCACATCCGGCTCATTTTGTATTTTTAGTAGAGACGGGGTTTCTCCGTGTTAGTCAGGCTGGTCTCAAACTTTCAACCTCAGGTGATCCACCTGCCTTGGCCTCAAAGTGCTGGGATTACAGGCATGACCCACTGCACCCAGCCTCAGGCCATTCTTATAATACTTTGTTTTATTTCTCCGTGTGTGTGTATGTGTGTACATATTTAGTTTACCGTAACAAAGCAACTTGTACACTTTGAACTTTTAAAATTGAACATCTTTCGTGTGTGTGTGTGTGTGTGTGTGTGTGTGTGTGTGTGTACATTTTAGTTTTACCATAACAAAGCAACTTGTATACTTTCAACTTTTAAAACTGAACATCATCTTTCCAGTGAAACAAAAAACAGATTTAAAAATAAACAACAAAATTACAATAGAGAATGTCGATTCCAAATAAGATCCTGCAGGTTCTACTGATTCTCCCATGGAGTGGCAGGGCCCAAGTCATCATTAAGAGAGAATTTATGCTGGGCGTGGTAGCTCACACCAGTAATCCCAGCACTTTCGAAGGCTGAGATGAGCAGATCACCTGAGGTCGGGAGTTCAAGACCAGCTGGACCAACATGGAAAAACCCTGTCTCTACTAAAAATACAAAATGGGCCGGGTATGGTGGCTCATGTCTGTAATCCCAGCACTTTGGGAGGCCCAGGTGGGTGGATCACAAGGTCAGGAGATCGAGACCATCCTGGCCAACATGGTGAAACCTCATCTCTTAAAAAAAAAAAAAATAACAAATACAAAATGGTCCAAGGCAGGAGAATCGCTTGAACGCAGGAGGCGAGGTGGTTCTATAACCCCATTTGTTTAAAGTTTATTTTCTTTTTTTTTTGGGACAGAGTTTCGCTCTTGTTACCCAGGCTGGAGTGCAATGGCGCGATCTCGGCTCACCGCAACCTCCGCCTCCTGGGTTCAGGCAATTCTCCTGCCTCAGCCTCCTGAGTAGCTGGGATTACAGGCACGCGCCACCATGCCCAGCTAATTTTTTGTAGTTTTAGTAGAGACGGGGTTTCACCATGTTGACCAGGATGGTCTCGATCTCTTGACCTCGTGATCCACCTGCCTCAGCCTCCCAAAGTGCTGGGATTACAGGCTTGAGCCACCGCACCCGGCTATTTTCTTTTTTTAAACAAGAGAAAGTGGACAGGTAGATGTTGGTAACTGCTAACTGTCCATATTCATATAGAGACACAGTATGTATACTCTGCGCTGAATATACGGAGGAAAACAGCTAGAATTCTACGTGCTACTAGACAGGGGCCTAGCACCCTCCAGCTTCTAACAGAGCAAAGGGAACAGGTGTTTTTTTGTTTTGTTTTGTTTTTTCCCCACAGACCTTGGTGGTGTTGATTCCATATAGTTTTTGTTGAGGCATAGGACGTTTCTGTTTTGGGGTTTGTTTGTTTGTTTTTTTTTTTTTTACCTACCAATGTATGTTGACTATCCATATTCCTTTTTAGATTCTTTTTCTTCAACCTTTAAAAAAGGGACCTTTAAAGGGGAAAATAAAAAGAACATAGCATTTTAACATTTAAAAATAATTGAAAAACTTTTGATTATTCATGAATGCTATCACTGTCACTATTCTTTAAAGGGCCAAGAATTTCCCCACCCTTCCCCCCCTTCCTTTTTTAAAGAAAATATAAGAGAAGCCAGACACAGTGGCTTACGTGTGTAATCCCAGCAACTTTGAGAGGCCAAGGCAGGTGGATCACTTGAGGTCAGGAGTTCAAGACCAGCCTCACCAACATGGTGAAACCCCGTCTCTACTAAAACAAAAATTAGCTGGGCATGATGGTGGGCACCTGTAATCCCAGATACTCAGAGGCCGAGGCAGGAGAATTGCTTGAACCCGGGAGATGGATGTTGCAGGGAGCCAAGATCAAGCCACTGCACTCCAGCCTGGGTGACACAGCGAGGATCCGTCTGAAAATAACAAGTTAAAAAAAAAAAAATGTGAACTAGAGTAGAAGCAGAATATTTAGGCAGCTACTGCAACAGTCCAAGTGAGATGAAAGGGCCCCTGACCAGGGTGATTGGTAGATGTAGAGAAAGCCAGAAACAGATGATAATTCCATATGCATTTTGGACTCCCCTTCTCCCCAGAAAAAAACACAAATTGCTGCTAGAGGAGCCAAAGACAAGTCTATTTTTATTTTGATGAACTGTTGGAATAGGGGAGAAGCAGGTGAGGACCAAGGTTGGAGATGACAAAAGAGCCGCACTTTGGACACTTCAAGTTTGAGAGGCCAGTTGTCCTCTAAACTTAAAAGTATCTCAGATCTACCAGAAATATGATATTTGAAATGGTTAAGACAAAAATAAATAACATTGTTAAAATAAATACAAGAAACCATGGGAGGGCACAGTGGCTCACGCCTGTAATTCCAGCACTTTGGGAGGCCAAGGCAGGTGCATCACTTGAGGTTAGGTGTTCGAGACCAGCCTGGCCAACATGGCTAAACCCCATCTCTACTAAAACTACAAAAATTAGCCAGTCGTAGTGGTGCATGCCTGTAATCCCAGCTGCTCAGGCTGAGGCATGAGACTCTCTTTAACCCAAGTGGTGGAGGTTTCAGTGAGCCGAGATTGCACCACTGCAGTCCAGCCTGGGTGACACAGTGAGACTCCATCTCAAAAAAAAAGAAAAAGGAAAGTAAGCATGGGAGGCTTTTAAATATATACTCCTTACAGGCTTTCTAAGTAGGACAAAACCAGAAGTCTAAAAAACAGTAAATTCAGCTAAATTTTTAAAAATCTATAGGGCAAAGCCCATGATAAAGTAAAAAGAAAACAACAAACTGGGGAAAATATCTGAAATGGTCACAAATGGCCAATTACCCTAGTATATAAAAAGCTCCCAGAAATCAAGAAGGAAGCCACTGACCCAATAGAAAACAGGGCAAAGGTATAGATAATATATAAAAGTAAAATTCAAATGCTTCTTAATCACAAGAAACAACTTTAACTTCACATAAGAGAAATGCCAGATAAATCTACACTAAGATGCCATTTTTCACCTATCAAATTAGCCAAGATCAGAAAGTTTGAATTGACACCTTTAGCGTTTCAGTAATTTTTTCACAGTGCATCTGAGCCAAAAGAAATCCCTAACAGTTTCACTTACTAACCAGTTAATTCAAACAATTGAATGAGTATTCATTAAGCTTATTAGCCATTTGAAAAAATAATACACTTAGATTGAAAGAAGGTATTTGGCCGGGCGCGGTAGCTCACGCCTGTAATCCCAGCACTTTGGGAGGCTGAGGCGGGTGGATCACGAGGTCAAGAGATCGAGACCATCCTGGTCAACATGGTGAAACCCCGTCTCTACTAAAAATACAAAAAATCAGCTGGGCATGGTGGCGCGTGCCTCTAATCCCAGCTACTCAGGAGGCTGAGGCAGGAGAATTGCCTGAACCCAGGAGGCGGAGGTTGCGGTGAGCCGAGATCGCGCCATTGCGCTCCAGCCTGGGTAACGAGTGAAACTCTGTCTCCAAAAAAAAAAAAAAGAAGGTATTTTTATTTCATTCTTAAGTACAGTTACTAAGGGATGTGTACAACTACTTAAACTTGGGAATTCAACTGGACACTTGTCATCCTCATTTTCTGTTCACTAATTTTTGTGTGGTACTTTACCACAGGAACCATCAAAACGTAGCTTTGCAAAGATTTATGTCATTGAAAGGAATATATTCATGACAGTTTGGGTTGGATGATTTAAAAAAAATTTTTTTTTAAATGAATAATAGCCAGGCACATTGGCTCACGCTTGTAATTCCAACACTGAGAGGCCAAGGTGGGCAGATGCTTGAATTCAAGAGTTCAAGACCAGCCTGGGCAACATGGTAAAATTCCATCTCTACCAAAAACATAAAAAAATTAATTGGGCATGTTTTTGGTCCCAGCTACTCAGGAGGCTGAGGTGGGAGGATCACTTGAGCCTGGGAGGTGGAGGTAGAGGTTGCAGTGAGCCAAGACCTTGCTACTGCATTCTAGCAGCCTGTGTGACAGAGTGAGACACTGCCTCAAAAAAAAAAGGAATATAGGCCGGGCGCGGTGGCTCAAGCCTGTAATCCCAGCACTTTGGGAGGCCAAGGCGGGTGGATCACGAGGTCAAGAGATCGAGACCATCCTGGTCAACACGGTGAAACCCCGTCTCTACTAAAAATACAAAAAATTAGCTGCGCATGGTGGCGAGTGCCTGTAATCCCAGCTACTCAGGAGGCTGAGGCAGGAGAATTGCCTGAACCCAGGAGGCGGAGGTTGCGGTGAGCCGAGATTGCGCCATTGCACTCCAGCCTGGGTAACAAGAGCGAAACTCCGTCCCAAAAAAAAAAAAAAAAAAAGGAATATGTTGAGATCCGGTGTTGAAAATGTGAACTACCTTGAGCACATAGTTCTAGCTTAAGCAATATCTGTCATGCAGTATCTGACAAATGTCACTGTGTTTCACTCAAAATTTTAAAATACCCTGATGCATCTGGGATTCACTGTGGTGCTCCTGGGATACCTGTATGCAGAATTTGGGAACTGTAGAAATAGCCTTCACATTGCTGGTGGGAGTATAAAATTCACGTGGCATTTATGGGGAGATGTTAAGTTTGCCAGTGTCTATCAAAATTATCTGTGTACATATTCCACAACCCAGCAGGTCCACTTACAGAAATTGTATCCTACATTCTTCCACAATATCTATGAATGAAAAATTAACTTAGCCCTTAATACTAGGAAAAAACGAAATGTTCCAATAGAGGCCTAGTTAAATATGGCACATCCATACAATGATATAATACGTAGCTATTAAAGAGTAGAAGCTCTTTGAGAGTCATTATGGAATGACTGTAAAATATATTATTGGATGACAAAAGCACTTTTCATATCCTGTGTGTAAAAAGAGAGAAAGGCCAGGTGCAGTGGCTTATGCCTATAATCTCAGCACTTTGGAGGCTGAGGCGGGTGGATCACAAGGTCAAGAGATAGAGACCATCCTGGCCAACATGGCGAATCCCCATCTCTACTAAAAATATAAAACTTAGCTAGGTGTGGTGGTGCACGCCTGTAGTCCCAGCTACTTGGGAGGCTGAGACAGGAGAATACCTTGAACTTGGGAGGTGGACGTTGCAGTGAGCTGGGATCATGCCATGGCACTCCAGCCTGGTGACAGAGCCAGTCTCTGCCTCAAAAAAAAAAGGGGAAAAAAAACAAATATAAATGTATTCATTCATATTTGCATCTGTTACCTTTTAGAAGCACATCAAGAGTTGATAATAAAGTTACCTCTGGGGAGAAGAAATAGGTGAGAGGCTTTTTTTTGTTTTTGTTTTTGTTTTGGAGACAAGAGTCTTACCCCATTTCCTAGGCTGGAGTGTGGTGGCATGATCTCAGCTCACTGCAACCTCCATCTCCCAGGTTCAGGCAATTCTCTTGCCTTAGCCTCCTGAGTAGCTGGGACTACAGGTGCGTACCACCGTGCCTGGCTAATTTTGTGTGTATTTTAGTAGAGATGGGGTTTCACCACGTTAACCAGGCTGGTCTCCAACTCCTGACCTTGCAATCTGCCTGCCTCAGGCTCCCAAAGTGCTGGGATTACAGGCATGAGCCACCGCACCTGGTGGTCAGAGGCTTTTTAATGACTATCTTTGTTCCTTTTGAATTTGGAACGATGTAGAATTTATTACTTTTCAAAAATGTTAAAACTTAAATTAGTAAAAACAAAATTTAATGTAGTTTTAACACTAAAATAGTCACAAATTTATCAATGCTGAATAATTTTTAGTAATGAAATTATATTCTGCTATCTAATGAAGCATCAAGAGTGGACATTTAACCCTTTGTTTTATTTTCAGGATTTAGAAAACTACATATTGGAACTTATCCCTACATTGCCACAATTAGATGGTCTGGAAAAATCTTTCTACTCCTTTTATGTTTGTACAGCAGTTAGGAAGTTCTTCTTCTTTTTAGATCCTCTAAGAACAGGTAAAATAAAATTTTATCTAACTTAGATATTATGAGGCTATTATTGTATCTAAATCTCAATAACTAGAGAAAAGTCTTGAAAAATATCATTTATTTTCCTAACATATCACTGCCATTAAAAACTTGATGAATTTCAAGGGGATAAAAAGGTACAACAAAACAGTAGCAGTACTTAGGTTACGTTTATCTGAAGATCTTTTATGATTTACTTGCACTGATATAACCTGCTGTGACAGATGGGGGGGATGTCACCTAACAGTGAAGAAGTTTGAACTGGATAGTCAGTCATTAATGCCTCCTTCCAGGGCTGGGCGTGGTAGCTCACGCCTGTAATCCAAGCACTCTGGAGGCCAAGGCGGGTGGATCACCTGAGGTCGGGAGTTAAAGACCAGCCTGACCAACAGGGTGAAACCCTGTCTTATAAAAAGAATTTTAAAAAAAGTAATGCCTCCTTCCAGTTCTAGGAAGCCAGATATTCTGATATAATTTGCTCTCTCTCCGCCATGTGACATACTGCAGAATTGTTCTCTTTTGGATGAAAAATACATGTTTGGAAATAGGAGAGTCAGTTAGCCAATAATGCTTATTTTTCGCATTCTCTGTGGGGATCGGATTGGTAAATATGGCTTCATTAACAGTGTGTTTTATTACTGTTCAAACCTGCCCAGACTGAAATATATGTAACTGGAGCAGAGGAAAGGACAGAGAAGGCCCACATCAAAGTGCCTGATTGCCCTTCTGTCCTTGAAAATCCAGCTATGGGCCTGGCACAGTGGTTCATGCCTGTAACCTCAACACTTTGGGAGGCTGAGTTGGGTGGATCACTTGAGCTCAGGAGTTCAAGATCAGCCTTAGGGGAACATGGCAAACTTTGTCTTTACAAAAAAATTACAAAAATTAGCCAGGCATAGTGGTGTGAGCCTGTTGTCCCAGCTACTTGGGAAGCTGCTGAGATGGATCACTTGAGCCCAGGAGGCAGAGATTGCAGTGAGCCAAGATCATGTCACTGCACTCCAGTCTGGGCAACAGAGCCAGACCTTGTCTCCAAATAAAAAGAAAGAAAATCCAGTTATAAGTCCAATCATAGCATATGGTAGCTGACAGTGTTTTTTGAACTCCTCTACTATAGATACATTTCCATCTTTTCTCTTTCAAATTTTACAAAATAATATCAGTTGTTTTGATTGTTAATTATATAATGTGCTAAGCATTTTACATGGATTCTTTAATTTTCCTCTCATAAAAGAAGTTACATAAAGAAGTTACGTAATTGTCCACATTTTATGTGAACGGCAACTGAAACTTAGCTAGATTACATATTTAAAAGTGGCATTCAAACTCCCATCTGGGCTGGGTGTGGTGGCTCATACCTGTAATCCCAGCGATTTGGGAGGCTGAGGTGAGAAATCACTTGAGCCTAGGAGTTTAAGACCAGTGCTGGTGAGATAACAAGACCTCTTCTGTACAAAAAAGAAGAAAACAGACTCTCATCTGTCTGCTCTTAACCACACCTGTATATTGCTTTCTAGTCCAGAACCTGCCACACACAAAAAAATGGAGGCAGTCTCCCTGTTTGTGTACCAGCAGTACTATATCTATAAGCACAAACTTTTTTGAAAATCTGACATAAGTGTAATTTTAGAATTTACTACCTAGATTTATATAGTTGGGGTATATAAGTAGAGATGTTATTAAATGTTGCCTATCGATTTCCTTTTTTTTTTTTTTGGCAGGGGGATGGAGTTTTGCTCTTGTTGCCCAGGTTGGAGTGCAACGGCTTGATCTTGGCTCACTACAACCTCCACCTCCCGGGTTCAAGCAGTTCTCCTGCCTCAGCATCCCTAGTAGCTGGGATTACAGTCATCAGTCACCACACCCTGCTAATTTTTTGTATTTTTAGTAGAGACAGGGTTTCACCATGTTGGCCAGGCTGGTCTCCAACTCCTGACCTCAGGTGATCCACCCCCATCAGCCTCTCAAAGTGCTGGGATTACAGGCATGAGCCACCGCACCTGCCAGAGATTTCCCTTTTCATAGCAATAATGTAATAAGGACTTTGGAGCATAAGAGCTAGAAGCTTTAAAATATCAATTGTGTGATTTGCTCTTGTTAAAAAAAATTTTTTTTTAATTAAGTTGCCCTTTTCTTAAAATGGAATTAATTGTGTTTCTTTATGTTCTTAAAGGAAAGATAAAAATTCAAGATATTTTAGCATGCAGCTTCCTAGATGATTTATTGGAGGTAAATGTTTTTAAACTACTTAATTGTATCACTTGACAGTTGCCATCTTCTAATTATGTCTTTGTGTTCCATTAGCTAAGGGATGAGGAACTGTCCAAGGAGAGTCAAGAAACAAATTGGTTTTCTGCTCCTTCTGCCCTAAGAGTTTATGGTATGTTCCTGTCATAATGCTAAAATTTGAATCATCCATTCTTCAGGTAATTGGTGTTCAGAGGAGTTTAATACTTAGGAAAATATACCTTAAGATCAAACTATTTAATTACCTTAATTAAGCTCTAGTATTCTGCATTACCAAAACTTACTTGCTTAAATACGAATGTTTTAACTTTTTGGACTCCCCCTCAACCTTTTCTGTTTGAAGGCAGGGTCTCACCATGTTGCTCTGGCAGGAATGCAGTGGCACTATCACAGCTCAGTGCAGCCTTAACCTCCGGGGCCCAATCCCCACCGACCCCAGTACTGGGACTACAGGCTGCATTCCTACCTAATTTTTATATTTTTTGTAGATATGGGATCTCACTGTATTGCCCAGGCTGGTCTCAAACTCCTGGGCTCAAGTAGTCCAGCTGTCCTGACCTCACCAAAGTGTTGGGAGCCACTGTACCCAGCAGAACCCTTTTTAAGTTACCACACTTTCTTTCTTTTCAATAAAACAGAATGTAATTTGATCCCTGTTGACTCAGGAGCATCATTATGAGCATTAGCTATCATCATGTTTTGTTATAAAATGTTGTTCCCAGGGTCTACAGATGGAGGTATTCTGTATTAGCCTGTTGAGTGGTTTGACTCCTTTTAGCATTCTTATCTCTGCTTTCAAGTGCTAGCATTTCAGTGCTTTTTGTTGGCCTCTACCTCCATTAAATTTAGAAACCTAGGAATGTTTAAAAAGACTGCAAACTGAAAACAAATAATGATGTAAGTGAAACAGCCCAGAAACTATGGCCTTCGTGATAGGTTTTCTCTGTTTCTAGCTCAAGGGTTGTTCAGATCAAGATTACAAGGGTAGCTGATAGTACAGGTATTGATCGACGTATGACCTATGCAAGTTACGACCATTCGACTTTACGACCACAATCGCTAGCCATGACTGCTCTGCGTCTGGCAGCGCAAACGTTGCCCAGCTGGGCATACGACAGTGCGGACCAGCTTCCGGCAGCACTACCATCTCTGCGTGCATATAGCCTACTCAACTTATGACCAAATCATGTTACAACCGGTCTGTCGGAACCAATCGTGGTCGTAAGTCGAGCATTAGCTGTATTACCTCCCTAACCATAACATGAATAGTTTGAAAATCAAAATAGTAACCAATAAAAATAACTTTTTGTTAGTCCATTCTTCTGATTAAAACTTTATTGTAGTCATAAGTGTCTTTATTGTCTTTCTTCCCAAGGCCAGTACTTGAATCTTGATAAAGATCACAATGGCATGCTCAGTAAAGAAGAACTCTCACGCTATGGAACAGCTACCATGACCAATGTCTTCTTAGACCGTGTTTTCCAGGAGTGTCTCACTTATGATGGAGAAATGGTAGTAGTTTAAATCTGCTGCTACGTTTTAAAAGTTTAGGCTCCCACAGTTTCCACAGACCCTTTTCTTGATATGATAAAATTTTATTTTATTTTTTTGAGATGGAGAGTGCAGTGGCATGATCTTGGCTCACTGCAACCTTCACCTCCCAGGTTCAAGCGATTCTTCTGCCTCAGCCTCCCAAGTAGCTGGGATTACAGGTGCACACCACCCGTCCAGCCAAGTTTTGTATGTTTAATAGAGTCCGGCTAATTTTGTATTTTTGTATTAGAAAAAATACAAAAATAATTTCGTATTTTTTCACCATGTTTGGCCAGGCTAGTCTGAAATTCCTGACCTCAGGTGATCCACTTGCCTTGGCCTCCCAAAGTGCTGGGATTCCAGGCATGAGCTACCAAGCCCAGCCCAGCATTATTTATATCAGTGTGTAACAGTGTCTTGAAAACGTGTAAACTGATCAAATTACTTGAGATTCAGAGCCTTTGGTCTTAAGGTAAATTCACCTAAAAACAGCTGCATTATGGCCTCAGGGCAAATAGAAAAGATTAATATTTTGTTCATTTCATTGTGAGTGCACCTATTGTACATTAGTGTATTCTAGTTTAAAAAAAAAAAAAAGTGCTGAGGCCAGGCTTGGTAGTTTATGCCTGTAATCCCAGCACTTTGGGAGGCCAAGGCCAGAGAACCACTTAAGGCCAGTAGTTCAAGACAAGCCTGAGCAGTATCTCGAGACCCTGGCTCTACAAAAAAATAAAAAGATTAGTTGGACATGGGTGGTATGTGCCTAGAGTATAGCTACTCGGGAGGCTGAGGCAGGAGGATTGCTTGACCCCAGAAGTTTGAGGCTGCAGTGAGCTAGGATGAGGTGGCTGCACTCCAGCCTGGGCAACAGAGCAAGACTCTGTCTCAAAAAAAAAAAAAAGAAACATTAGTAAATTATACTGGCTATTTTCATGTAGATAGTTCTGTCATTAAATTACCAGGTCAAATGCAGTAACACATATGTCATGATTTAAATCTGAGAATCAGGTGTTATTAGTCTCTAGAAGTGGCTATATGAGCAGCTAAAGATAACTAACATGCACTTGTCCTTTTATTATGACAAAGTAAAATACTGGAGAAGGAAAATTCTAAACAGCATTTTAAAATCACCATTTTTTGCTGTTAAAAACATGGGTTAAGAATCTGATAAATTTCCCAAACCAGTTATGCTTAATAGAAATACTGTCATGAGAATGGGGTTTTACATTTTATCATATAGCTTCAATAACAATTTGCTAAATAACACCATTATTAACAGCAAAAGAGGGGAAAAGGCACAGAAAGTCTACTTTGTAATTCCCACAGCTATAAACGGTAGACAGTGAGGAGCTTGTAGTATTAATGATTTCCTGGTGAACAAAGAAAATCAGAGGCTGCAACTATGGATGACATCAGATTACAATCTGCATTCTTTAACTCTTTAGTGCAATTAATACAAAAAGGAACTTTTCTAAAAATATAAAATTTTATCTAAGTGAGAATCTCCCAATTACTTTATTACTTTTTACCATTTTTTAAAAAATCTATGAGTATCCTGATTGTTTTTGAGATGGAGTCTCTGTTGCCCAGACTGGAGCGCAGTGGCGTAATCTTCCGCCTCCCGAGTTCAAGCAATTCTCTGCCTCAGCCTCCGGAGCAGCTGGGATTACAGGCACACACCACCACACCGGGCTAATTTTTGTATTTTTAGTAGAGACGGGGTTTCACCAGAGACTGGTCTTAAACTCCTGATGTCATGATCTACCCGACTCAGTCTCCTAAAGTGCTGGGATTACCATGCCTGGCCAAGTATCCTGTTTTTATAGGGAAGGGTTTCTGTTCTCTTCATGTTTTTCTGGCCTTTACATTTTGCCTTTTAATGGATGATAATAGTGTCAGCTTACTGTAGAATATCTGGCAGTCTCAAGACAGCTTCTTACTGGAGGTCATCTGAATTAAAAATTTTAAACTATTTCAGAATAGCAATTTAAATATACTATTCTGTTCATTCCAGATAAAAGCTTTGTTTTTCAAAATAACTGTACCAAAAAGAAGATAAAAGTTTATAGCTTAGTCACTGTCTTATCTGTTTCAAAAGTGTAATGAAGCAGGATGCAGTGGCTCATCCTTCTAATCCCAGCACTTTGGGAGGGTAAGGCCAGATGATTGCTTGAGTCCAGGAGTTTGAGATTAGCGTGGGTAATATAGGAAGACCCCATCTCTACAAAGAATTCAAAAAATTGTCCAGGTGTGATGGCATGCTACCTGGGAGGCTATCATGGGAAGCTGCTTGAGCCTGGGAGATCAAGGTTGCAGTGAACTATGATCGTACCACTGCACTGCAGCCTGGTTGATAAAGTGAGACCCCGTCTCAAAAACAAGTATCATGAAAGAAAATCACCAGACTTGAACACAGCAAATCTCTCGTTTAAAAAAAAAAAAAAAACACTAGGGCTGGGCCCAGTGGTACATGCTAATCCCAGAACTTTGGAAAGCTGGGGCAGGTGAGTCACTTGAGGTCAGGAGTTTTGAGACCAGCTTAACCAACATGGCAAAATCCTATCCCTACTAAAAATATAAAAATTAGCTGGGCATGGTGGTGTGCACCTGTAGTCCCAGCTATTTGGGAGGCTGAGACAGGAGAATAACTTGAACCAGGAGGCAGATGTTTCGGTGAGCTGAGATTGTGCCACTGTACTCCAGCCTGGGTGACAGAGCAAGGCTGTCTCAAAAAAAAAAAAAAAGTCGTCAAAACTGTCCTGTGCAGCTTACATTTAGAATTCCTACTAACCAATATTAAGTATATGAATGGATTTATCATTTCATAACTTAGGGAAAAAAATTAAATTTGCCACCTTTGATTGCAAAATAGCTTCAAATCATAAGATATTCACCTGAAAAGTTTAATTTCAACTAAGCCCTCTAATGAACATTATTTTCTGTTTTATAGGACTATAAGACCTATTTGGACTTTGTCCTTGCATTAGAAAATAGAAAGGAACCTGCAGCTCTACAATATATTTTCAAATTGCTTGATATTGAGAACAAAGGATATCTGAATGTCTTTTCACTTAATTATTTCTTTAGGGTAAGTCATTTGCATAAGTGAGTCATTGTTCCCTTAAGATATATCATTTGGTTTAAATTAACTATTTAGTAACCATTTTACCTAACTTGTGAATTTTAATTTTTTTCCTTTTTTGAGCTAGGGTCTGGCTCTGTCGCCCAGGCTGGAGTGCAGTTGCACGATCGTAGCTCACTGTAACCTCCAAATCCTGGGCTCAGGCAGTCTTCCCACTTAGTCTCTCTAATAGCTGGGATCACATGCCTGTCATCCCAGCTACTCAGGAGGCTGAGGCAGGAGAATCACCTGAACCCAGGAGGTGGAGGTTGCAGTGAGCAAAAATTGTGCCACTGCACTCCAGCCTGGGCGGCAGAGCAAGACTCATATGTATAGAATTTATCACACATTTGTATTTCCAATGGTAGTACAGCCCCTGACATTTATGTATTTTTTTATTCTGATCTAATCAAATCAGCTTTGATTTAGCTCATTTAAATTTTTTTAATAGTAAAGAAAAACTAAAAACAGACTTGATTTCCTTCTGAAATCTGTTATGTAAATGCTTTTATTAAATTTAAAAATCACACAAGTCATGGTGGCTCACACCTGTAATCCTAGCACTTAGGGAGGTTGAGCTTAGACAAACCTATTAAGTGAAAATCCAATCTTAGGAAAATAAATATATGTTTTAGAAAGTAAACACTGAACCTCTTTTTCATAAAGATTCCTTTTGTTTTCTTTTTTTTTTTTTTTTTTTAAAGAGACGGGGTTTCACCATGTTGGCCAGGCTGGTCTCAAACTCCTGACCTCGTGATCTACCTGCCTCGGCCTCCCAAAGTGCTGAGATTACAGGCGTGAGCCACTGCACCTGGCCTTCATAAATATTTCTTTATAGTGTTTTCTACTCTTACGATATTGTTTTAAAAAATACTTGAAAAATATTTCATATAGGCATTTTTTCAAAGCTTATTTAGGTTTGGATATATGGGATAAGGTATTAAGTGTCCAGTGCTGAGCCCTATAATCCTGAGCTGTTTATAGAGCGTTTGGACATTAATATCCTAGTGATAAAGCTGGGCCTGGATGATTCACTCTAGATCATACCATTCAAGTCTATTACTATATTAACAGAGCATGTACTCACATTCTTAACTACTCCAAAGAGATTCCTTTATGGATACTCTGATTAGTGGCAACACATACAGAGTGGGCATTAGTTAGCTGACTATTCACCAAGAATTTTAAGCTTCACATTTCCCAGTGAATAATGCTCATCTAAAGTATTTTGTAGTCTCACTGGATGACATTTTTTTTGTTAATGTTTATAAAAAGGAAGAGTTTTGGGAGGTCTGCCTCCATTTCTTGTATTACGTAGAAAGCAAGTGTAGGGTAGGAACAGAAACAGCAGATTGGGGATCTTAAGAGAATAATGAAGCAGGAATGTAACATTCATGGAAAATGAAAGGTCAAACAGAATAATTGTGAGGCCATGTTGAGGGCCCATTTGAGGTTGGAGAACATTCCTATGTGGAAGCAGCAATCTATAATCTTTTTTTTTTTTTTTTCCTGAAGCTCTCAATAGTTAAGATATAGGTCTAGAAAGGTCAGTATACTAATCAAGAAATAAGATCAAGAAAGCTAAGAAGATTGGCAAGAGAGAATGATGAGGTTTGTGGTCTGATAAGAAAGGAAGTATTAGTAGAAAGGGGTTGAGGGGCAAGAGAAGGGATGTTGTATATTTCATTTTTTACTTACAGCTCTATTTCTACTGAATACAGGCCATACAGGAACTAATGAAAATCCATGGACAAGATCCTGTTTCATTTCAAGATGTCAAGGTTATCTTTTCCTTTAATTTACATATTACCAGATAATTATGATAGTCGTTTGTATTACATAAAATTTTATATGAAAGCAACTAATGAAGTACTATACTGAATCAAGTATTTGCTGTTATTTGTTCTGAAATATTTAAATCATTGCAAACTGAGACATTTGGACTAATTATTTGTATAGTTTATAATTTTAGTATTGTCATTATGTTCTCACTGGAAGCATTCATTTTCACTGAAAATTAAGAGTCTGGCCGGGCGCAGTGGCTCAAGCCTGTAATCCCAGCACTTTGGGAGGCCGAGGCAGGTGGATCACAAGGTCAAGAGATCGAGACCATCCTGGTCAACATGGTGAAACCCCGTCTCTACTAAAAATACAAAAAATTAGCTGGGCATGGTGGTGCGTGCCTGTAATCCCAGCTACTCAGGAGGCTGAGGCAGGAGAATTGCCTGAACCCAGGAGGCGGAGGTTGCGGTGAGCCGAGGTCGCGCCATTGCACTCCAGCCTGGGTAACATGAGTGAAACTCCGTCTCAAAAAAAAAAAAGAAAATTAAGAGTCAGACCGAACACGGTGGCTCATGACTGTAATCCCAGCACTTTTGGAAGCTCAGGCAGGTGGATCATCTCGGCTCAGGAGTTCAAGACCATCCTGGTCAATATGGTGAAACCCCGTCTCTACTAAAAATGCAAAAATCAGTGGCGGGCATCTGTAATCCCAGCTACTTGGGATGCTGAGGCAGAAGAATCGCTTGAACCCAGGAGGCGGAGGTTGCAGTGAGCCGAGATCGCACCACTGCACTCCAGCCTGGGAGACAGAGGGAGACTCTGTCTCAAAAAAAAAAAAAAAGAGGAAGAGAGTCAGTAGAGTCTACATCCCATAGCAGTCTATTCAACTGTAAACTGAATTTTTACCTTGGAAACTGCTTAGGTTCAGGCACTTTTTTTTAGTATGCTAAAAATCTAGTATCACTTTGATACTAGATTACAGGAGACATCAGTCTCCTTAATTTTGTAGTAAAATTACTACAAATTTGATAGTAATCTTACTACAAAAAGATTACAAAACGTACTAATTCCTGGTAAACATCTATGTTGTACACTTCATAATATAGAAGTTCTTCTATATGTTCCAGTAAGTTTTAGTACAATTTAGCTTCTTTCTGGATGACTAATGTATATCCACAAAGAACTCCTCTCCCCCATCCTAGTAAAATGTTGACATCAATATTGGAAATGAAGCTATCACTATCTCTGAAATATTTAAATGGTTTTTGTTTTTTTGTTTTGTTGTTTTTGAGACGGAGGTCACTGCAACCTCTGCCTCTCAGGTTTAAGCGATTCTCCTGCCTCAGCCTCCTGAGAAGCTGGGATTACAGGCACATGCCACCACGCCCGGCATATGGCTAGTTTTTAGTAGAGACAGGGTTTCACCACGTTGGTCCAGGCTGGTCTCAAACTGCTGACCTTGTGATCTGCCTGCCTCGTCCTCCCAAAGTACTGGGATTATAGGAATGAGCCACTGCACCTAGCCCTTAAATGTTAAATTAAGCTGAATTGTTAGCTAAAAAAATTAAACCAAACCCTTGTTAGTCAGGTGTGGTGGTATGCACCTGTAATCCCAGCTACTCAGGAGGCTGAGGCAGGAGAATGGCTTGAACCTGGGAGGTGAAGTTTGTGACAAGCCAAGATCATACCACTGCGCTCCAGCCTGGGCAACAAAATGGCACCCCCTCTCAAAAAAAAAAAAAAAAAAAAAAAAAACACTATAGACAAAACCTTGTTTCACCACCAGTTAGAAGGCAACAGAAAAATATGTAAGAAATTAGTTAACATGCAGTCCCAGCGCACTGCATTAGATAATTCTGCTACTAATTACCTATGTAGTTGGATTAGATTAGATGCTGAGCCTTGGTTTCTTCATCTATAAAACAAAGGATAATTATCACATACAGTACTTAAGGAGTTACCCAATAAAATTTTGTGATTGTAGGCAGAGAAAAGGAAATTGCCTCTCTGTTAAATGGAAAAGAATAAAAGTAGAACAGGCTGGGCGTGGTGGCTCACACCAGTAATCCCAGCACTTTGGGAGGCTGAGGCAGGAAGATCACAAGGTCAGGAGATTGAGACCATCCTGGCTAACATGATAAAACCCCGTCACTACTAAAAATACAAAAATTAGCCAGGTGTGGTGGCTCGTGCCTGTAGTCTCAGCTACTTGGGAAGCTGACGCAAGAGAATCCCCTGAACCTGGGAGGTGGAGGTTGCAGTGAGCTGAGATCATACCACTGCACTCCAGCATGGGCGACAGACTCTGTCTCAAAAAAAAAAAAAAAAGAAAAAGAAAAAAAGAAAAAAAGCAGAACAAAAAATTTACATAGGCCCAGGGGGCAGCCCTCAAGTTTATTCCTCTGTACTTCAGAGGATGCAAACAGCCCACAACACCGTGTGTAATAGAAATTAAGTGGATTACATTTCATTGTATTTTTTTTTTGTCTCTTGCAGGATGAAATCTTTGACATGGTAAAACCAAAGGATCCTTTGAAAATCTCTCTTCAGGATTTAATCAACAGTAATCAAGGAGACACAGTTACCACTATTCTAATTGATTTGAATGGCTTCTGGACTTATGAAAACAGAGAAGCTCTTGTTGCAAATGACAGTGAAAACTCTGCAGACCTTGATGATACATGATCTCTGAAAGACTAGATTGTCTTCAGTAAGAGATATTTGAATGCTGCGTGTAAAGCCTTTAAAGCAAAATCCTTAGAAATGGTCAAAATAAAACACTTATGTATGTCTAGAGAACACAGCAAATGTTTGGGTTGCTGGAATTTTGGTTGCAATAGTTTAGAAGCAATAGGATCACATATTGCTTGTTAGGAGCGGGGTAAGTTCTGGTTCCTTTTAGCTCAAAGGATTTGCTGTAGGTAGATGATATTCAGTTTAAATCTGTATAATCTTCAGAGATGAAGTTTCCATGGAATTTTTCTGACATTAGTCATTCAGAATGTGAATATTTGAACGACAGTGCATATATATATACACACACATATATATATAATCTCAAAGATTACAGACTTTCTCATTCATTCGAGTGGAGCCATTTCATTTCTGAGTTAGGATTAGGACTTTTTTTGAGAGGGTTTAAGCGATTCTCCTGCCTCAGCCTCCTTGAGTAGCTGGGATTATAGGTGCCCGCCACCATGTCTAAGTTTCGTATTTTTTTTTTTTTTTTAAAGACATGGGGTTTCACCATGTTGGTCAGGCTGGTCTTGAACTCCCGACCTCAGGTGATCTGCCCACCTTGGCCTCCAGAGTGCTTGGATTACAGGCGTGAGCCACCATGCCCAGCGTAAATTTCGTATTTTAATAGAGACAAAGTTTCATCATGTTGGCCAGGCTGGTCTCGAACTCCTGACCTCAAGTGATCCACCCATATCCCAAAGTGCTGGAATTACAGCCATGAGCCACCGCACCCAGTCTTTTTGGTTTTTTCGGTTTTATTTTTGAGACAGTCTCCCTCTGTTGCCCAGGCTGGGATGCAGTGGTACAATCTCTGCTCACTGCAACCTCCACCTCCCGTTTCCAGTTGATTCTATTGCCTCAGCCTCCTGAGTAGCTGGGACGTGAGGCGTGGTGCACTACCATGCCCGGCTGTTTTTTGTATTTTTAGTAGAGGTGAGGTTTCGCCATGTTGGCCACACTGGTCTCAACCTCCTGACCTCAGGTGATCCACCCACCTTGGCCTCCCAAAGTGCTGGGATTGTAGGCATGAGCCACTGCACCCAGCCTTGTTCTTTAATAGCATGTTTTAATAAAATGTATTGAAACTAATATTTTACTTTCATGAAAATCATTGGTATAAAAAATTTGTCTAGTTTTATTAACCAATACCAGAGTTACATTTTACAAAACTTAATTCCAAGCCTGGGCAAAATGGCAAAACCAAGTCTCTACAAGAAATAAACAACATTAGTTGGGCATGGTGGTATGAGCCTGTAGTCCCAGATCCTTGGGAGATTGAGGGGGGAGGACTGCTTAAGGCCAGGAAGTTGAGGCTCGAGTGAGCTATGATTGTACCATTGCACTCCAGCTTGGGCAACAGAGTAAGACCCTGTCTCGAACCAAAAAACAAACTTAAAGAATTTTTGTTAAAGAATTTGTGTTAATTCAGGGTAAAGACTTCAGTTATACATTATATTTCATTTTTATGAGATGCTAAAAGATTAGAAGAAGGTAAACTCATGAACTGTGATCCAGAAGGAACTGGATTTTTTTTTTTTTTTTTGAGAGTCTTGCTCTGTTGCCAAGGCTGGAGTGCAATGGCACAATCTTGGCTCACTCGAACCTCTGCCTCCCAGGCTCAAGCAATTCTCCTGCCTCAGCCTCCCAAGCAGCTCGGATTACAGGCACCTGTACCGTGCCTGGCTAAAATTTTTGTATTTTTAGTAGAGATGAGGTTTCACCATGTTGGCCAGGCTGGTCTAACTCCTGACCTCATGATCCGCCCACCTCAGCCTCCCAAAGTGCTGGGACTACAGGCATGAGCCACCACACCTGGCTGGAACTGGAAGTAGGAAAAAGTGAGTGAAAGAGGCTTAAAATAAGACAAACCATTGAATACATTTATGGGAAATTTTATAGTTTGCATAAACAAAGTATAAACTTAAGGCACAGTGATTAACTGTATTTATAAACATTATCAAGTAGCCACTATTGGACAAGTACCAAAAGTAAAATTCAAGAAACAAAACATAGGTCACTACTTCCTTTTACTACAATCGTAACATTTTCTGGGTAAACTCTTTAGATGCTAATACCTCTAGGGAGAGAGGATTCAGATCACTTTTAGACACACCTACCTTCACTTGATAACCAAGTAAATATGTGAGTAAGGTACTATCTTGAATGAAGTGAAAAACTAGAAGGAAGAGGTCAGGTTAGCATGTTTTAGAGCTACTGGTAAACTATAATTCATGGGACATTATATAATCAAAAGATTAATCTTTGAGATGGAGTTTTGCTCGTCGCCCAGGCTGGAGTGCAATGGCGTGATCTCGTCTCACCGCAACCTCTGCCTCCCAGGTTCAAGTGATTCTCCTGCCTCAGCTTCCCTAGTAGCTGGAATTACAGGCATGTGCCACCACACCCAGCTAATTGGTATTTTTAGTAGAAACAGGGTTTCTCCATGTGGATCAAGCTGGTCTCAAACTCCCAACCTCAGGTGATCCGCCCACCTCAGCCTCCCAAAGTGCTGGTATTACAGGCGTGAGCTACTGCACCTGGCCAAGATTAATCTTTTAAGCACCAAGTTATAAACGGTTTACCCCCATGAATAAAAAGATTACCATCACTTACTATGAACCACCATTCCATGAAACCATGTAGCTGAGCACTCCTAATGAAAAGTTTAATTATCCTTCCTAATTTCTTCAACCTGTAGTTGAATAACTCAGTTCATGTTCATTGACACAGATTTCTATTACAGACCCAAATAAAGTATTGACCTTACTTTCTTTGGCCCTATATTTTAGATTGATATAAGACTGAAAACTTAATGCTGTTTAGAAGGCTATTAACATAACCATTAATGTCTAAAAGTTTTAAGTTTCTGAAAAAGGCTTTTAAGATAAAAATTTATGAAACAATCCACACATTCTTCCTAACCCACATTTAATTATAAATCAGTGTTATGCTGATAGAAGGTTCTATACACACATTTAGAAGTACTTTTTTTTTTCTCAAGACAGTCTCCCTCTGTTGCCCAGGCTGGAGTGCAATGGCACGATCTCAACTCACTGCAGCCTCCACCTCCCTGTTCAAGTGATTCTCGTGTCTCAGTCTCCTGAGCAGCTGGGATTACAGATATGCACCACCACGCCTGGCTAATTTTTGTAGAGACGGCATTTCACCATGTTGGCCAGGCTGGTCTCAAACTCCTGACTTCAACTAATCTGCCCGCCTTGGCCTCTCAAAGTGCTGGATTACAGGCGTGAACATTGCGCCCAGCCATATTTAGGAATATTTTCAAAATAAGCTTTACAATATATATCTTTATGAGGCTTACAAATAAGCAAGTAGGTAGAGGAGTGGCCAAGTACGTTCAAGTAAACTATCCAGTCTTTACTGTTGCTATCATTATCATCATTGCACCTCATACAATATCTATTAGCTCCTGATGGATTAAATCTATACTTGTCCCACAATCCCCAACTCCACCAAAACCACTTTTCTGTAGGATTAACGCTGAATGGATAATATAACCAGGATGCTACATGGATAATCACTAGGTATTACCATTTGAATACAATAACATTAATAAATCTATTCCGTAAGTAGTGGTAGTGTTTTTAACATTATGTTTAAAGCTAGTTATTTGAGTCCTGAAAAAGAATACAAGATTAAGTGGCTTGCACTAAAAAATGAAAGCCTATCTTAATATCTGGTGTTATAAATGCAGACTATTCCATAAAACAGTTTTTCTCAATGAAAGAAAATTCAAAGTGTTTCCATCTTGCTCCTTTTATTATATGGTGAAGCATCCTTAGTGTGAAATTAATGGTTAGATATAAAAATGCACAGCATAACATGAGAAAATCTAGGAGAAAATATCATCATTTCAATCTGAAACTGGGGGATTATCAATTCCAATTAGACTTAATCAGCAACTTACCTTTTTTTAAAAAAAAAAAAACAAATGCACAAATGACAGGCTTGATAATTTAACTCTTCTTAACAATTAAGGCTCTAAGACGTCCTTAACTTTTTAAAAGATCATTTTCAAACAAAAGCACTAATTCTACGCACAGTAAAAACAGTACAAATATCTGAATTTCAGATCTGGCTTTGGCTAGATAGAGCCTAAATATGAAGAAACATTTTCCCTTTCCAGATATTTTAATAATTTAAAATATAAATAATTGTATTAAGTCCCACTGAATAAAGAATGTGAAAGTTTCTGGTATTAAGAAAAAAAGTTTGAAGCTTGATAGTCATTTCATTTTATGGTGGGACAGAGACTGGATTTTGCTTGCTTTCCATAATTACTTCACTGTCTCCCTCCATTTCAAAATTGAGATTCACAAATGAGCTGGATACCACTGTCTCTGGTTGATCTGTCTGAACAGTGGAATCAGTCTGCAATTTATTCTGTTGGTATTGTCTTTCTGCTTCTTCAGACATCCTGTTTTCTTCTTCTTCTTCTTCTTCCTAAAAAAGAGGAAACATTAAGAATAGTTGAAATATGAATGTATATAGTGCTGTTTCCCCGCCGTCAGCTTTTGTTAAAAAAAAAAAAAAACAAAACATTAGTAACACGTTCAATTCAGTTTGGTCCAATTAAGACATACTATCCCTTCTTCTGCCTCAAAATGAAATAACTATAGTAAAACATTTTAAGAAAAGTAGTAGTTGCTGTTGTTGTTTTGAGACATAAGTCTCTCTCTGTCACCCAGGCTGGAGTGCAGTGGCTCACTGCAACCTCCACCTCCCAGGCTCAAGCAATTCTCCTGCTTCACCACACCCAGCTAAGTTGGCCAGGGTGGTCTCAAACTCCTGACCCTCAAGTGATCTGCCCACTTCGGCCTCCCAAAGTGTTGAAATTACAGGTGTGAGCCACCGTACCCAACCTGAAAGTGGTTATTTTTTAAAACAGGGTCCAGCACTACGTCACTCAGGTGAGACCTGAATTAATTTTGACAAGGACTATATTTCTTTCATTTTAAGTCTAAGCTAAATAAAAAGTTAGCTTCAACTGTATCACTTCAATTGTAGGGTGCCAGCCTATTCAACTGAATAGGCTGGTTCATTTACTAAATGATATACAGCGTAGTTTTCCCATAAGCAACCAATTATAGAGATAAGGCAGTGCCTACCCCTAAGAAGTTTACAATTTAGTAGGGAAGTTAAGACATGTAAAAATCCTATTAAGACGGATGCAGAGATTTTGGGTAAATAATTTCTAGTTGCACAACTACTAAATTCATTGGGGAAGGTGGCATTTGTATTGGACCCTGCAGAACGAGTAGTCAGCACACAGTGAGTAACCCCAGAAGATTACTCTGGGGTTTGCTTGACAATAGAGTGACCATTTAGGAGGTGAGTATAATAGTCCAGATGAGGTAATGAGGCTCTAAGTAAGGCTTACAGTGTTAAGAAATATTTATTTGTTCATAAAACATGTTTGAAACCATACAACAAATGTTGTCAGCTAACCTTTCCAGCCTCATGTTCAGCCAGTCCCACATTGTACCTTATGCTCCAGTGACAAGAAACTATTATATTTTTGCCATTTCCTCAACCACACAATGTACCTTCATGCCTCTACATTCTAGCTTTACCTGAATTGATGCCCTCTAATTGCTTAAAGAATAACAGATTCCAATATTTGTTGTGCTCACTGATATACACTAGGTGCTGTTTTAAACATTTTATATAATGTATTTAATCTGTAGAGCAGCCCTGGAGCATGGATGCTGCAATTCTCCTCATTACAAAGATGAGGAGATTGAAGCTTATAGAGGGGTTAAGTGTTTTGTCCGAGGTTACAAAGTTTTAAGTGGCACAACAGATTTTGAATTCAAGCCCTTTGGTTTTTAAGCCCATGCTCTTAAGCACTAAAGGTTTTTTATTTTTATTATTATTATTTTTTTTAGAGATGGGGTTTCACCATGTTGGCCAGGCTGGTCTTGAACTCCTGACCTCAGGTGATCCAACCACCTCAGCCTCCCAAAGTGCTAGGATTACAGGTTTTTTTATTAAGACTAAATTCACTTCACTCTCACCTTAAGACTGCACTACTTTTAAACTGTCCTCAAATTTTTACATATTAACACCTATCACATACACATTTCTCATATTAAAATTTTTTTTTTTTTTTTTGAGACAAGAGCCTTTCTCTGTCACCCAGGCTACAGTGCAGTGCCGTGATCTCAGCTCACTACAACCTCTGCCTCCCAGGTTCAAGCAATTCTCCTGCCTCAGCCTCCCAAGTAGCTGGAATTACAGGTGCCCACCACCACGCCCAGCTATTTTTTGTATTTTTGATAGAGACAGGGTTTCACCATCTTGGCCAGGCTGGTCTTGAACTCCTGACTTCATGATCCACCTGCCTCAGCCTCCCAAAGTGCTAGGATTATAGGCACCCAGCCTCTCATACTTAAAATTTTATGTGTCAAACCCACTCCACTTTTCCTACATCCAGTCCATGTGCTCTAAGTATCTTGTTTCTTCATCTTAGAATGATAATTCAAAGAGAGGTGTGTGAAGATTAAAATAATGTATGTAAGGCATCTCACATAGCACTAAGACAATGAAATCTAGTATAGTTTTGCACCCAGATCATAGGGAACTTCTAGTTCTAAAGAATTCCAAAATGTGTGTTTTTTAGATAATATATTAGGCTGGGCGTGGTGGCTCACACCTGTAATCCTAGCACTTTGGGAGGCCGAGGTGGGCAGATCATCTGAGGTCAGGAGTTCAAGACCAGCCTGGCTAACATGGTGAAACCCCATTTCTACTAAAAATACAAAAAATTAGCTGAGCATGGTGGTGTGTGCCTGTAATTCCAGCTACTCAGGAGGCCGAGGCAGGAGAATCACTTGAACCCAGGGGGCGGAGGTTGCAGTAAGCCAAGATCCTGCCATTGCACTCCAGCACTCCAGCTTGGGCAATAAGAGTGAAACTCTGTCTCAAAAAAAAAAAAAAAGAAAAGAAAATACATATGCTCATTATGCAACCCATGAAGTCCACGCAAACCAAACTGAATCAAGAAAATGTAAAAAGGAGACATACCTCCTTCTTCATCCGGTAATATTCATCAATGGCATATTGGTACTTTGGGGTGCTGATACCCAAAACAGATGCAATCTTCTCTCCAAGGAAGTCACACACTGAAGATACAAAAGTTAAAAGACAAATAATTCTGTAAACATTTCTTGAGCACTTTCTATGTGTAAGACACTGTAGGAATACAAGAGTTACTGTTCCTGCTCTTAAGGAGACTATAAAAACCCAATATATCTCTCTTCTATATAAATTCCCTGATTTCTTTAAGAAGTATTGGTGGCTTCAGAGCTCCCAACAAGTCTTTTCCTGTCTGTATCAGAACACTTATCACTAGGAATATCTGTTATATGTCTATTTCTTTAAGAAAAATGTATATGCTGGCCATGGTGGCTGATGCCTATAATCCCAGTACTTTGGGAGGCCAAGACAGGCAGATTACACGAGGTCAGCAGTTCAAGACCAGCTTGGCCAACATGGTGAAACCTCATCTCTACTGAAAATACAAAAATTAGCTCGGCATGGTGGCAGGTGCCTGTAATCCCAGCTACTCATGAGGCTGAGGCAGGATGAATAGCTTGAAACTGGGGGGCTGAGGTTGAAGTGAGCCGAGATCACACCACTGCACTCCAGCCTTTGTGAAAGAGCGAGACTCTGTCTCAAAAAAGAAAAATGTATACTCAGAAAGATGGGATATTACTGAGCTGGAGGAGGGGAATGGCTTGTAGTATAACACTCACTGAGTGCCTACCATGTGCCAGGCACTGTGAAAGGTTAGGCAGAGAGAGTTAAAGAACTTACCCAAACTGATAAAGCAGATCCAAAGTTCAAAGCTAGGTCTGAATCTAAAGCTCATGGTCTTTCCATTACACCAACCTGTCTAGCATATAGTGAGTGCTCAGTAAATGTTTGTTGAATCAATTACTATTCACAATTAGCCCTAATAAAAAGCAGAAAGTGATAAAAAGCTATGAGGGAGTTAAAAACGGAAGCAGAAGAAAGCTTTATAATTTAAAACTTATATTTTAAATTAGCATTAGGTTATAAGTTGATAATTCATTTCCTTCAAATATGACTTGGTCATATCTCAATTTAAGAAATATTAATGAAATAGAAATATAAATTATAATACAGGCTTTAGAATAAGCAGTGAGACAGAAATGAGAATTACATCAATTAGAAACCAAAGTAGCAAAATAGCTGTTAAAGGGTTTAAGAACTTGAAAACCATATCTAAACTAACATAGTCATTTTTCATTCCTTAAAAAAAAAATCCTGCAACCTGAAGAATGTTCTAATGTGAATACAAGTTAGGTTACTATCTCCCAATGCTAGCTACCTCCTGAGGACAGCAATTAACTCCCTCATGTTTCTCCTTCAGTTTGGAAACATCCCATTTAGCCAAGCTCCTGTTGTTGAAGCATATTACAGCAATTAAATAATATTCAAGCAGAAAAGCAATACCTGAGAGGGTTGATGTAGCAGCCCGAAGCATGTAAAACCATAAGTAGGGGCCCCAGGTAAGTTTTGTCTGCAACAATAAATCAGGTTAGCAACATTCATACCTAAATTCATTCCATATATTTGGGCCAGAATGAAGTAGTCAAATACTTGGTAGGCACCGAGAATATTCTATAGGCAGTACTACAAACAGACTGCAATCCAATCAACAATTTAAAATCTTTTGAGTTAAAATTCTGCAAAGATATTTTACATTCACTCATTTAACTACCACCATCTGAAGCCCATAGAAGAACCAAAAAAAAAAGATGCAACCGCTGAAATGGAGTTGGTAATTGCAGTCTGGATTATTTTATGAGTTGATAATCCAGAGTCTTCCATTCTCCTGTCTTCCTGCGTTTTTGTCTCAACTACTCATAAACACAACACCAGATAGGGTGTCCAGTCAGTAGAAAGAAACTTAAGGACACCATCTGACATACTTGTGCTACAGCGGGGAAATTAAGGTTCAGAGAAATTAAGCAGGATATGTAAGGGCACATCAAATGAGCTTTTAATGGTGGCAAAATAAGGGACAAATAAGTGGCAAGCTAAGTTTTGTCTGTTTCCTTTAGTCTAAAAAAAAAAAAGGACTATACCATAGAACCCAAAACAAGCTCAGTGCATATTTGGTAAACCAGGGCCACTGGCAGAATGCAATCTATAATGCACACCTCCATAGTTAACCTTGGTTCTGTAATTCCACATGAATTTTGTGAAGCTTGCCAAACAGATGTTATCTGCCTCTAGATAAAGCTAGTGATAAAAGCATACTTCATTGTACCAAAACTTTTGTTTATCAAAAGAAAACATAGTATAAAGCCTTGAATGAATCAAACGCATTAATAATTGTTTGTTTTTTGTGTTTTTAAGACAGAGTCTCACTCTGTCACCCAGACTAGAGTACAGTGGCTCGATCTCGGGTCACTGCAACCTCTGACTCCTGGGTTCATGCGATTCTCGTGCCTCAGTGACCCAAGTAGCTGGGATTACAGATGTGCATGCATCAGTTGCACTAATTTTTGTATTTTTAGTATAGATGAGGTTTCGCCATGTTAGCCAAGCTGGTCCCAAACTCCGGGCCCCATGTGATTCACCCACCTCAGCCTCCCAAAGTGCCAGGATTACAGGGGTGAGCCACAGCTCCTGGGCAATAATTGTTTTAATATTGCTTCCAAGGAGGGGGGAAAGAGAAAAACTTGTCCATCATCTTGTTACATATACTAATGATGATAAGGACATTAAAAAGGCAAACACAAGAATATCTGTTAAGACTGAGTAGACAGGTGAAAACAGAAATCAACATATAACACAGCAGTGCCATAAAAAGTATATATGCCAATTTCTGTAATACTGTGCCTGAGAAGGCAAGCAAGGCAGCTCCATTGTCTCTACTTACTTAAGAATCAATGTCCAAGCAAACAGATTCAACCAAGAAAATCCTATATATTACTGATTCCCTGGATAAAATCCACTATATATTCTACATTCAGAGCAGAAGGGCCTTTTACGTGGGACAAAGGTTACTTCAGGACCTCCATTTAAGATGCTCTGATCTTATGGTTTACAGCAAATGGAAACAGTGGCCGAAGTATAAGGAAAGGAACCAATTTCGATCACACATAATATGTGATAAGGCCAAGAAACTATTTAGAAAAGGACTAGGCATGCTTTGGAGGAAAGTATGCAGTTCAGCAACACAGGTTTAAACTGTGTGGATCAACTTACTCATGTATTTTTTTTTTCAATAAATACATTAAAATTGTTTTGAAAATTTGTGACAATTTTTGAAAACAGATGAACCTATAGCCTAGAAATTTTTTTTTTTTTTTTTTTTTTTTTTGGTAGAGTTTTTCTTTTTGTTCCCCGGCTGGGGTGCAATTGCGCAATCCCGGCTCACCCCCACCTCTGCCTCCCGGGGTTCGGCCTT
>NW_022436990.1:7944391-7945318 GCF_009761245.1 Sapajus apella
TTCAGGCATTTCTCCTGCCTCAGCCTCCTGAGTAGCTGGGATTACAGGCACGTGCCACCATGCCCAGCTAATTTTTTGTATTTTTAGTAGAGACGGGGTTTCACCATGTTGACCAGGATGGTCTCGATCTCTTGACCTCGTGATCCACCCGCCTCGGCCTCCCAAAGTGCTGGGATTACAGGTGTGAGCCACCGCGCCCGGCCGCCTAGAAATATTTTTTAAAAGTCAAGAAAAAAAGATGTCATGAATGCATATGTAAATACTAGTTTATCATTTCTTACCATAAACATACATAATTTTTCATTTTATAATAGAGTTATGAAAACTTTTTTACACAGACGATACATGCTGCCATTTGCAGTTAAGAGAAATACACTCAAACATAAGGATACAATGTTAAATCATAAATGCATGAAATTAACTGTAGTACATACTATACTACTACAATTTCTTCTCCTGTTGCTATTGCAGTGAGCTCAAGGGTTGCCAATATCTGGTTAAAATGCCATGTGACACTAATCATCTCTATGTGAGCAGTTCATCTCTCCAGTAAATTGCAAATCACAGTACAACTTGATCTCTTGTGGTTCTTACAGATTTTTGAACATGTTTAATTCAATACTACAAACTTTAAATAACATCACAAGACTCATACAAAGTGCCACAAGTGATGCTGGAAGTGCTCCCAAGAAGCAGGAAACAGTCATGAAATTACAAGAAAAAGCTGAATTGCTTGATATATACCATAGATTGAGGTCTGCAGCCAGGCTACCTGCCATTTTAAAATAAATGAATCCAGTGTAAAGACCATTGTTTAAAAAAAAAAAAAAAAAAAAGGAAATTTGTAAAGCTGTTCCTGCAGCTATGCTATGCCAGTAAGCATGAAAATCTTGCGCCTTCTGCAAAGTCTTTTTTTTTTTTTTTTTT
>NW_022436990.1:7945418-7979856 GCF_009761245.1 Sapajus apella
GATGGAGTCTTGCTCTGTCACCCAGGCTGGAGTGCAGTGGTGCGATCTTGGCTTACTGCAACCTCCGCCTCCCCGGTTCAAGCAATTCTCCTGCCTCAGCTGGGATTACAGGTGCCTGCCACCATGCCCAGCTAATTTTTATATTTTTAGTAGAGATGGCGTTTCACCATGTTGACCAGGCTGGTCTCCAACTCCTGACCTCAAGTCATGCACCCACCTCAGCCTCCCAAAGTGCTGGGATTACAGGTGTGAACCACCATGCCCAGCCAATTTTTTTTCTTTTTTTTCTTTTTTTTGGAGACAGAGTCTCTCTCTGTCACCCAAGCTGGAGTGCAATGGTGTGATCTTGGTTCACTGCAACCTCTGCCTGCCAGGTTCAAGTGATTCTTCTGCCTCAGCCTCCTGAGTAGATGGGATTACAGGCACGCACCACCATGCCCAGCTAATTTTTGTATTTTTAGTAGAGATGGGATTTCACCATGTTGACCAGGCTGGTCTCCAACTCCTGACCTCAAGTTACCCGCCCTCCTCAGCCTCCCAAAGTGCTGGGATTACAGGCATGAGCCACCGCACCCAGCCAACTTTTTATCTTGTATTGAAAACGCAGCTTTTATGTGGCTGCAGGACCTCTTATAAGAAAGACATAGCTATAGACTCTAATATGATCCAAGAAAAAGCAAAGTTATGACACCTTAAAACAAAAGAAAGGTAAAGTATCTGTGATGATTAATATTAGGTTTCAACTTGATTGGATTGAAGGATGCCTAGATGGCTGGTAAAGTATTGTTTCTGGGTGTGTCTGTGAAGGTGTTGCCAGAGAAGATTGACAGTTGAGTTGGTGGACTTCGAGAGGAAGACCCACCCCTCAATGTGAGTGGACACCATCCAATGGGCTGCCAGTGCACCTATAACAAAGCATGCAGAAGAAAGTGGGATAAGCCAGCTTGCTGAGTCTTCTGGCTTTCATCTTTCTTCTGTGCTGGGTGCTTTTATCTGTTCTGCCTGTGCTCTTGGATATCAGACTCTGGTATGGCCTTTGGACTCTTGGACTTACATCAGTGGTTTGCTGGGCAGGGGTAGAGGGGTAGTCTCAGGCTCAGCCACAGACAGAAGGCTACACTGTTGGCTTCCCCGGTTTTGAGGCTTTCAGACTTGGACTGAGCCACTAGTGGCTTCTTTCTTCCCCACCTGCAGACAGCCTATTGTGAAACTTTGCCTTGTGATCATGTGAGCCAGTTCTAACAAACACCCTTGCACAGCCTGACCAATATGGTGAAACCCTGTCTCTATGAAAAATATAAAAATTATGCCAGGTATGGTGGCTCACGCCTCTAATCCCAGTACTTTGGGAGGTTGAGGCAGGCGGATCACCTGAGGTCAGGAGTTCGAGACCAGCCTGGCCAACACGGCAAAACCCCACCTCTACTAAAAATACAAAAATTAGCAGGGTGTGGTGGTGCATGCCTGTAATCCCAGCTACTTGGGAGGCTGAGGCAAGAGAAGTGCTTGAACCCAGGAGGCAGAGGTTGCAGTGAGCTGAGATCACACCAGCAATTATACGCACTCCAGCCTGGGCAACAACAACAACAACAAAAATTTGAGGCAAAAAATGAGACCAGATAATTTCGAGTTTTGACTATATTAGAAAAGGCATCAGTCCATTTATATAGGTAACAATGATAATGATATTTTTTAAATATACAGACTTACACGAATATATACATATTTGAGGAATCATAACTGAAACTAAATCAATAAGAGAATGAGAGAAATATGTTTATTCTTTGGGTACATCTAAGGTAAAATTGAAATGAGTTATTATAAAAAGATCTAGGTCTCCACTTCTTATGCTCTATTAGTTTTATATGCCAGGAGTATTAATCTTAAATCTTTATCTTAAATATCAGGGTTTTAAAAATTGAGTCTGTTTTACAAATCTACTAAGTAGCTAAAGGAACTTTTCAAAATTCCTTTGTCTTACATATTTATGACATATTAAAAGGAAACAGAAAATAGTCTGCTCTTGACATTAAGTGAAGTCAGGTCTATCTTGAGTTATTAAAAAGTACTCCAATAGATAAGCATTAGCTGTTGTATTGGTCTTGGCAGGAAACCAAATAATACATTCAAATTGGCTAGCAGTGGTGAGATTTAGGCTATACACATTAAAAAAAAGCTTTTTTAAATAGGCTAATAGGATATTATTTACAAAGATGTGGACAGGGTTTCCAACAATGAACACAATAGTACCCCACGGCTAATAGCACTGAGAAGACTCCTAATACCCCTGCTGTTGTTTAAATGTGTCCCCTAAAAAACGTGTGTTGAAAACTTAATATAGCAGTGTTGGGAGATGGGACTGATTGAGCAGTGATTATGCCAAGATGCTCCAGCCTCATGAATGGATTAATGCATTATGGAAGTGGGTTTATTATAAAATCATGAGCTGTGTCCCCTTCTCTCTCTGTTTCTCTCTTTCTCTGTTTCTCTCTCTCTCACCCTCTCACCTTCTGCTATGTTCAATGATGCAGCAAGAAGGCCCTTGCCAGATGCCAGACCCTCAATCTTGGAATTCCCAGCCTCTACAACTGTAAGCCAATAAAGTTTTGTTCTTTATTAATTACCTAGCCTGTAGTATTCTGTTATAGCAGCACAAAATGGACTAACACAAATCCAGCATCTGAAGGAGTAAAAAGAGAGAGCAGTTACTGGGAACCCCAGGAGAATACCCAAATGGAAAAGGCTTCCCAATAGTAGCTGTGGCCTTAATAGAAAATGCAGTTACCCATGGCATATAACAAGGAATGAATCCCAGAATCTGGTTGGTGAAGAGTAAATAACACAATCTCGTTTTATTCCCTGCCCTCTAATTTCCTACTGGTGGCTTACACTGGCTAAACTCAATTGAAAGCCAGAGGACAAGGGAGTCTACTAACACAGTCCATGCCAAAGCACAAGGCAGCATGCAGAGGAGAAGAGAGTAAATCTAGAGGGGCAAACAGAAGCTTCACATGATGCCTCATCCACAAACACGAGAAAGGACATGGTGATTAGAAGTAATTTTATGGTTACCTGTTATCAAAATGCTCTAACATTAAGATACCAATTATCTGTTAACATATTCCACTATGATAAAAGATTTTCTACTTAGACAATGAAAAACCTATTTATTGCCACCTATGGAGATTCTGAAATATGTATTAGAAAAATGATCCATGTAAAACTACTAGAATAAAACGGGGGAAACTACTAGAAGAAAACATAGTGGAAAACTACACGACACTGGTCTGGGCAATAATTTTTTGGATTTGACCCCAAACGCTCAGGCAGCAAAACCAAAACCAGACAAATGGGATTACGTCAAAATCAATAGTTTCTGTACAGTAAAAGAAACAATCAACAAAGTGAAGTGACAACCCATGGACTGGAAGAAAATACTCGCAAGCCATTCATTTGATAAGGGGTTAATATCCAAAATATGTGAAGGACTCAAGCAACTCAAAAGCAAAAACGTGGCCGGGCGCGGTGGCTCACGCCTGTAATCCCAGCGCTTTGGGAGGCCAAGGCGGGCAGATCACCTGAGGTCAAGGAGTTCAAGACCACCCTGGCCAACATGGTGAAACTCCGTCTATAAAAAAAAAAAAAAAAAAAAAGCAAAAACACAACATTAAAAACTAGACTAAGGACCTGAACAGATGCTTCTCAAGAGAAGACATATGAACAGTCAACAGATTAAAAAAATGTTCAACATCACCAATCATTAGGGAAAGGCAAATTAAAATCACAATGAGATATCACCACATACCTGTCAGAATAGACATTATCAAAAAGATAAAAGATAACAAATGTTGGCAAGGATGTAGAGAAAAGGGAACCCAGGTTCACTTATTGAAAGGAAATGGAATCAGTATATTAAAGCAATATCTGCACTCCCATGTTTATTACATCATTATTCACAATGGCCACATTATAGAACCAATCTAGGTGTCCATATCAGATGAATGAAGAAAGAAAATGTGAAAAAAAATATATATATATATATATATACAAAATGAAATACAATTCAGCCTTTAAAAAGGGAATTCTGGCCGGGCACAGTGGCTCACGCCTGTAATCCCAGCACTTTGGGAGGCCAAGGCAGGTGGATCACAAGGTCAAGAATTCAAGACCATCCTGGCCAACATGGTGAAACACTGTCTCTACTAAAAATACAAAAAATTAGCCAAGCGTGGCGGCACATGCCTGTAGTCCCAGCTACTCGGGAGGCTGAGGCAGGAGAATCACTTGAACCTGGCAGGCGGAGGTTGCAGTGAGCCAATATCGCACCACTACACTCCAGCCTGGCGACAGAGCAAGACTCTGTCTCAAAAAAAGAAAAAGAGGGAATTCTGGCCGGGCACGGTGGCTCATGCCTATAATCCCAACACTTTGGGAGGGAGAGGAGTGTGGATCGCCTGAGGTCGGGAGTTCAAGACCAGCCTGACCAATATGGAGAAACCCTATCTCTATTTAAAATACAAAATTAGCCGGGCGTGGTAGTGCATGCCCGGAATCCCAGCTACTCGGTAGACTGAGGAAGGAGAATCGCTTGAACCCAGGAGGCGGAAGTTTCAGTGAGCCGGGATCACGCCATTGCACTCCACCCTGGGTAACAAGAGCAAAACTCTGTCTTTCAAAAAAAAAAAAAAAAAAGAGGGAATTCTGTCATTTGTAAACCATGGATGAACCTGGAGGGCATTATGCTAGTGAAATAACCCAGGTACAGAAAGGCATACCACCACATGTTTTCACATTTACATAGAATCCAAAACAACTGAACTCATAGAAACAGAGAGCAGAATGGTGGTTACCAGAGGCTGCAGGTTAAGGGGAAATGGGGAGATGCTGGTCAAGAGTTCAATTTACCGTTAGGAAGAGTAAATGCTAAGTACCTGAGGCAATAAATATGTTTAATAAAAACAGAAAAAAGATTCAAAAGCCTCTATTATGTATATATTCCAGTAACTATCACAATGGCATTTAAATAAAGCTGGCATCAAGATGCTCTTTTACTTCTTTAAACAACACAAGAAAAATGGATTTGAGGCCAGGCACTCATGCTTGTAATGCCAGCACGTTTGGAGGCCAAAACAGGAGGTCGTTTGAGCCAAGAAGTCCAAACCAGCTTGGGCAACATAGTGAGACCCTATCTCTACAAAATATGTTAAAAATCAGCCAGGCATAGTGGCATACATCTGTAGTCCCAGCTACTTAGGGGGCTGAGGAGGGAAGAGCATTGAGCCCAGGAGGTCAAGGCTACAGTGAGCTATCATCATGCCACTGTACTACAGCCTAGGCAACAGAGCAAGACCTTGTCTCAAAAAAAAGGACTGGAATTCCTACAATTTTCCTATTATCAGACAATAGCTTTAATGCTTTGCTTCCTTACACAGCTAACTACAATCACCATGTCAAGTAAAATAAAAAATAAAAAAAAATACTTTGCTTCTTACATACTTTTAAAACAAAGTCTACATTAATGTAAAACAAAATTAACAGCCATTTATTGCTGGTAGAAGCTGAAGGAAATGCACAGCAGGTAACACATTTTTATTTAAAGACTATTTTGTCTGAGCACCATTCTGTCTATACATTAGGATTCAAAAAGTAATCAAATACTCAGCTGGCAACTTCCCTAAATGGCAGGTAAGATGTGCTTATCTTGCCAGAGAAAAATTGAAAAAACTATTCAGGTCAGAGTCTTTGGTTAGTTTGCTTTAAATATCTTTTCTGAACAGAAATGAGAAAATTAAATCTGGCCAAAAGAAAAAAAAAAATTCAATGGAAAAAATTTCCTGAGTGGCTGAATTAAATCATAATGTATTCAATTAATATTTAGTTTCCCTCCAAAAATATTAGTTATTTAGGAGAAATAAAACCATTTGGAAGTTTACTTCATGAATATAATTCTATATTAAGCTACAGCATAAAAACAACAAAAACTATAGTAAAGAACTAATATTAACATAGGCATGCATAAAAAATAAACCAGATGAAGTATTTGCAATTCAGGCAGCTATAAAAAATATCAGAGAAATAAACTGAATCTCTTTTTGATAAAAACTTAAGTCATTATTAATTTAGTCAACATGGATAGTCTTGTTTCCTAATTATAAATTCTTCATGAATTGTATTGGTTTTTCTGTGAAAATTTTACTTAGAATTCAAATGTTCTCTCTTAGCTTTAGGCTAAGTTATAACATAAAGCTACCAACTGACAGTATTGTACCTTTGTGCGTGTGTGTGTGTGTGTGTAGACAGTCTTGCACTTTTGCCCAAGCTGAAATGCAGTGGCTCAATCTCAGATCACTGCAACCTCCACGTCCCAGGTTGAAGCAATCCTCTGGTGTCAGCCTCCCAAGTAGCTGGTGTTACAGGTGTGTGCTATCACATCCAGCTAATTTCTGTATTTTTAGTACAGACGAGGTTTCACCCTTATGGCCAGGCTGGTCTCAAACTCCTGACCTCAAGTGATCTGCCCACCTCGGCCTCCCCAAAGTGCTGAGATTACAGATGTGAGCCACTGCGCCCGTCCTACTGCGCCCTTAAAGGCATGAAGTACCAAAATGGAAATTTTTTTTTAAGACAGAGTCTTGCTCTGTCATCAGGCTGGAGTACAATGGGGTGGTCTCTGCTCACTGCAACCTTTGCTGCCCGGGTTCAAGCAATTCTTCTGCCTCGGCCTCCAGAATAGCTAGGACTACAGGCTCATGCCACCAAGTCCAGCTAATTTTTGTATTTTTAGTTAGAGACGGGGTTTCACCGTGTTGGCTAGGCTGGTCTCAAACTCCTGGCCTTAAGTGATCTGCCCACTTCAGCCTCTGAAAGTGCTGAGATTACAGGCGAGAGCCACCATGCCTCACCTGTAGAAAAATATAATTTTAAAGCTTTAAAAGAAAAAAGATAATTTTAAAGCTTTAAACTTGATATTTCAAAATTGGAGTCACAAATCAATTTTATAAACTCTAAAATGATACTAAATTTTTTTTAAATTTATTTAAAAATTTTAATAGGACTAAATTTATTTTAAAAAATGGGTACAGGACTAAATTTATTTTTTTTTAAATGATGCTAAATAGAAACTATGGAGAATATTTACTTATTTATTTAGAGATGGAATTTTGCTCTTGTTGCCCAGGCTGGAATGCAATGCGGGAGATCTCAGCTCACTGCAACCTCCACCTCCTGGGTTCAAGTTATTCTCCTGCCTCAGGCTCCCAAGTAGCTGAGATTACAGGCACCTGACCCCACAGCTTTTGTATTTTTTTTTTAAGTAGAGATGGGGTTTCACCATGTTGGCCAGGCTGGTCTGAAACTCCTGACCTCAGGTGATCCACCCGCCTTGGTCTCCCAAAGTGCTGGGATTACAGGCAAGAGCCACCGTGCCTGACAAAAGGGAAAATATAATTTTAATACTTTAAAATTGATATTTCAAAATTGGAGTCATAAAACAAATCAATTTTATAAACTGTAAAATGATACTAAATCTGGGTACAGGATTAGATCTATTTTTTTAATGATACTAAATAGGAACTACAGAGAAAACTTAAAAATTAAGTTATAGGGTTTCAAACTCAAGTGGAGTTCTAAAATTTCCTCAAGTGGAAAAAAAATAACTCAAGTAAAATTTCTTGTGCTACTTACTATATTTGCTTTATTAACTGTACTACCATACATGTAAATAGTTTTTAGTCATTTTTTTCTTCTTTTTTTTTTTTTTTTTGACACGGTCTCACTCTGTTGCCCGGGCTGGAGTGCAGTGGCATGATCATGGCTCATTGCAGCCCTGAATTCCTATGCTCAAGCAATACTCTTGCCTCAGTCCTCCAAAGCACTGGGATTACAGGCACGAGCCACTTGGCTGACCAAGTCACTTTTCATGTGTTTTCATAGATATTATTTCATTTAATCTTCAAAAACAACTACACATAGATGAGGCAAATCATCTCTTTTCTTTATAATCATGGAACTTTAATGACAATGAAAGTCAAAGCAAGGTGACTACTACAGGACAGCCAGAACTAAAAACCAAGTTTCTGACGTCTCATGGTGCCTCTCAGTTAAGAAAATATAAACATATTTCTTACCACCGAGGGATCTATTAAATCGGACTTCATAATTCAGGGAAATTCCAACATGCATATGCTATATATACATGGTCATTAAAGATTTTAAGAATGGATATAGACCTCTATCAAAGCAGCATGAGGAGCTCTGTGGACCCACTTCCCAGTAAAACTGATGAAAATTATAAAAAATAAACATTCAAAGTCCCTGGAAATGGACCTAAAGGCATATAAATGAAGAAACATCGATTCAAGAAAATCTATGAAAATTCAGTAAGAAATAAAAAATAAGAATATTTGGCAAGAAAAGCAAACATCTGTGGTAACTAAGCTAAGACCACTCCCTCCCTCTCATCACCCTCTCAGCAAAGTAAGGCAGAAACTGCACTTCAGACTGGTACAGCCACGAATAAAGAGTTCCCCCTCCCCTCAGCTTCCAGTTTTGTTTTCTTTCCAGGAGGAGCAGGATATTTACCAGCACCTCTCATCTATTACTGAGGCCAATTTCCAGGTAAGTGTGGTTGACACTTCTTTCACCAGCCCCCACTCACAGAATGGAGGCTCTACCTTGAGCATGGCACTACTGAGAATACCAGGACCCTAATTATCTTTATCCAGTTCATAAGGCAGTAGTTCTACGCCAGAAGAGGAAGTTAAAATTCTTAAAGCTACTGACCCCACCTCCCATAAATGCTCAGTTCCTAAAATGAAGGTGTCTCTCAGACAGAAATGAGCTATTGTCCCCACCCCCAACTCCAAAACCCTGGCTCAGAAATTGCCCTGGGTGAAAGGCAGAAGGGCAGGGTTGGGTGGAGGAACCAGTCAGGACAGGAAACAAAACAGACAACTCCTAACTTCTGCCCAATGGAATTGACTTCATTTGCAACACACCTAGAAAATTCCAAGGCAAAGGTTGTTCTCAAAAACAGTGGAGATTATAGCAAAAGATACAGTGGTCCCCCTTTATCTGCAGGAACTATGTTCCAAGACCTCCCATGGATGGCTGAAACTGTGGATAATACTGAACCCTATGACGAAGTTTAATTTATAGGTTAGCCACAGTAAGAGATTAACAATAGCTAATAATAAAATAGAACTACTATCACAATACACTGTAATAATAGTTATGTGAATGTGGTCTCCCAAAACATCTTGTTGTTCTGTATTCACCCTTCTTGTGATGAAGGAGGTACAAAGTGTGACAGTATGAGATTTTATCATGCTCCTCAGAATGGTGACCAACTTAAAATGTATGAACTGTTTATTTCTGGAATTTTCCATTTAATAGTTTCAGAGCACAACTGACTATGGGTAACCACAAAAAGCAAAACCACAAAGGGGGGACTACTGTAACTGGGAGAAGATTCTTAGATTCAATAAAATACAGGCTATAGGTTAGCTAGTTTGCAGGAAAGAACAGGAGTAGAGAATGGACTTCACTAAAAGAACAGCAGAAAAAAAAACAACTAAGGAAAAAAAGCGGAAAAAAAAAGTTAAAGAAATGTAAATACAGCCAGGCACTGTGGCTCACACCTGTAATCACAACACTGTGGGAGGACAGGGTAGGTGGATCACAAGGTCAAGAGATCAAGACCATCCTGGCCAACAGAGTGAAACCCTGTCTCTTCTAAAAATACAAAAATTAGGTGGGCGTGGTGGCATGCCCCTGTAGTCTCAGCTACTCAGGAGGCTGAGGCAGGAGAATTGCTTGAACCTGGGAAGCGGAGGTTGCAGTGAGGGAGGGAGGGAGGGAGGGAGACGAAAGGAAAGGAGAAAGGAAAGGAAAGGAAAGAAGAAAGGAAAGGAAAAAGAAAGGAAAAGGAAAGGAAAGGAAAGGAAGGGAAAGGAAAAAGGAAAAAAGGAAAGAAAAGGAAAGGAAGAAATCTAAATGCTTCTGTGGAAAATATTCAGTTAATCCAAAAGACACCAATAGAAAAGAAATAGCAAAAAGATATGAGACATGGAAAATAAAAGGTAAAATGACAGATGTAAATCTAACTAAAGCAACATAAAATATGAATGGATTAACAACTGAATCGAAGGGCAGAGACTGTTAGATTAAAAAAAAAAACAAGATCCAACTAAATGCTGTCTATGAGATACTTTAAATTCAAAAATACAAACAGATTGACAGGAAAAGGGACACAGGAAGATATGCAAAACCAACTACAAGAAGCTCACATGGCAATATCAGTATCAGACAAAATAGACCTTTTTCTGAGGCACGGTCTTGCTCTGTCAACTAGACAGGAGTGTAGTGGTGAGATCACAGTTCACTGCAGCTGCAACGTTCTGGGCTTCAGGGATCCTCCCAACTCAGCTTTCCAAGTAGGTAGGCCCACAGACAGGTGTGTGCCACTATGCATGGCTATTTTTTTTTAATCTTTTGTAAAGACAAGGTCTCACTACATTGCCCAGGCTCGTCTCCAACTCCTGGGCTCAAGAAATCCTTCTGCCTCAGCTTCCCAAAGTGCTGGGATTATAGGGATGAGCCACCATGCCTGGCCTAAAATAGACTTTAAAACAAAAAGTGTAACTAAAGAGGAACATTTCATAATGATAAAAGGGTCAATCCATCAGGAAGATATAAAATTATAAATACTTATGCAATTAATTTAATAACAGAGCACCAAAGTATATGAAACAAAATTTGACAGAGAGGGAGAAATAGACAATTCAAGAGTAATAGTTGAAGACTGCAACATCTTATTTTTAATAACAAATAGGACGACTGGCAAGACGATCAACAAGGAAACAGAAACCTTGAACAACCCTATAAAATCAAGTAGACCTAACAGATACCTATAGAACACTACATTCAACAACAGATGATACATTCTTCTCAAGTACATACGAAACATTCTCCAGGACAGACCACCTACTAGGCTATAAAGCAAATATCAATAAATTTAAAGGACCAGATAATATAAAATATGTTCTCTGATCACAATGAAGTGAAATCAGAAATCAATAAAAGAAAAAAATAGACAAACTCACAAATACGTGGGAAGTAAACAACGTGCTTCTAAATAACCAATGGGTCAAGGAAGAAAATCAAAAGGAAAAAAAGAAAATACTTACCCAAAAAATGAAGGTATAGGCTCGGCACAGTGGCTCATGCCTATAATCCTAGCATTTTGGGAGGCTGAGGCAGGCAGATCACCTAAGGGCAGGAGTTTGAGACTGGCCTGGCCAACTTGGTGAAACCCCGTCTCTACTAAAAATACAAAAAATTAGTTTGGTGTGGTGGCGTATGCCTGTAATCCCAGCTACTCTGGAGGCTGAGGCAGGAGAATTGCTTGAACCCAGGATGTGGAGGTTACAGTGAGCCAAGATAACACTGCTGCCCTACAGCCTGAGCGACAGAGAGATTCCAACTCAAAAAAAAAAAAAACAAAAAATAAAGGTGTAACATACAAAAACTTATGGGAAGCTGGGCATGGTGGCACACATCTGTAGTCCCCGCTACTTGGGAGGCTGAAGCAGGTGGATCGCTTGAGCCCATGAGCTCGAAGCCAGCCTATGCCATATAGTAGGACCCCATTTCTAAACAACAGCAACAAAAAAAACTTATGGAATATAACTAAGGCAGTACTTAAAGGAAAACTTACATCCATAAATACCTGGTTATGAACGAATGATAACCTAGCTTTCTGCCCTAGGACAATGGAAAATGAAATACAAACTATACCTAAAGCAAGCAGAAAAAAGGAATACAGACAAGAGCAGAAATTAATAGACAATAGAAAAACAACAAAGAAAATTAACGAAACCAAAAGTTGGTTCTCAGAAAAGACCAACAAAATTTGAAAACCTTTAGCTAGATTCACCAAAAATAAAAACACTGAGGAAAGACTAAAACTAGAAGCCAAAATGAAAAAAAAAAAAGACCCCAACCTTATGAAAAATAAAAAGAATCATAACAAAATACTATTGTATGCCAATAAATTCGATAACAGATAAAATGGACAAATTCCTAGAAAGACAACGTCATACACAACTGACTCAAGAAGGAACAATCTTAATAGCCCTGTAGCAAGTGAAGAGACTGATTAGTAATCAAAAAACTACCCACAAAGAAAAGTCAAGGAAGCAAAAAAAAAAAAAAAAAAAAGTCAAGGAAGCTTCACAGCTGAAGTCTTCTGAACATTTAAAAAATAATTAGGCAGGCCGGGTGCAGTGGCTCACGCCTGTAATCCCAGCACTTTGGGAGGCCAAGGTGGGTGGATCACGAGGTCAGGAGATTGAGACCATCCTGGTCAAAATGGTGAAACCCCGTCTCTACTAAAAATACAAAAAATCAGCTGGGCATGGTGGCGCGTGCCTGTAATCACAGCTACTCAGTAGGCTGAGGCAGGAGAACTGCCTGAACCCAGGAGGCAGAGGTTACAGTGAGCCGAGATCGCACCATTGCACTCCAGCCTGGGTAACAAGAGCGAAACTCCGTCTCAAAAAATAAATAAATAAATACATAAATAAATAAATAAGTAAAGATAATAATAAAAAATAAAAACAAACAAATAAATGACATTTATAAAAAAAATTAAAAAAATAAATAATTAGGGCTGGGCACATTGGCTCACGCCTGTAATTTCAGCACTTTGGGAGGCTGAGGTGGGCAGATCACCTGAGGTCAGGAATTCAAGACCCGCAGGGCCAACACGGTGAAACCCTGTGTCTACTAAAAATATAAAAATTAGTTGGGTGTGTATAGTCCCAACTACTCGGGAGGCTAAGGCAGGAGAATCACTTGAACCAGGGAGGTGGAGGTTGCAGTGAGTGGAGATCGCACCACTGCACTCCAGCCTGGGTGAGAGAGCCAGACTCCATCTCAAAATAAATAATAAACAAACAAATAAATAACCTAATCAAAATAAGCAAAGGAAGATATACAAAGGGCCAACATGCACCTGAAAAGATGCTCAGCATCACTGACCATCAAGAAAATGTAAATCAAAACTACAATGAAATACACATTCACTAGGATTGCTAGAATCTAGAAGATACATAGGCCAAGGCACAAGAGAACAAAAAAATAAAGACACATAACAAGTGTTGGTGAATATGTGGAAAAATCATTATCCTTACACACTGCTGGTAGGAATTCAAAATGGCACACAAGTGTTGGTGAATACATGGAAAAATCATTATCCTTACATATTGCTGATAGGAATTCAAAATGGCGCAGCTACTTTGAAAAACAGTCTGGCAGTTCCCCAAACATTTCAATATAGAGTTATTGCTGGGTACGGTTGTTCATGCTTTGCCTCCCAAAATCTGTAATCTCAGCACTGTGGGAGACCAAGGCAGGAGTTCGAGACCAGCTTGGCCAACATAGTGAAACCGCATCTCTACTAAAAAAAATACAAAAATTAGCTGGGCGTGGTGGTGCATGCCTGTAATCCCAGTTACTTGGGAAGCTAAGACACAATAACTGATTAAACGCAGGAGATAGAGTTTTCAGTGAGCCAAAGATTGTGCCACTGCACTCCAGCCTGAGTGACAGAGCAAGACCCTGTCTCAAAAAAAACCCAAAAAGCACAGAGTTATCTCATGACCCAGCAATTCTAGTCCTAGTTATATACCCCTAAAAAATTAAAATACATATCCATACAAAACCCTGTACCAGACTGTTCATAGCAGCATTACTCATTACTCATAAAAACTCATAAAACGCAGAAACAGGCTGGGTGCAGTGGCTCACATCTGTAATCCCAGCACTTTGGGAGGCTGAAGAGGGCGGATCACTTGAGATCAGGAGTTCGACACCAGCCTGACCAACATGGTGAAACCCCATCTCTACTAAAAGTATAAAATGTTAGCCAGGGGTGGTGGTGGCCACGTGTAATCCCAGCTACTCGGGAGGCTGAGGCAGGAGAATCACTTGAACCTGGGAGATGGGAGTTGCAGTGAGCTGAGATTGGGCCACTGCATTCCAGCCTGGGCAATAGAGCCAGACTCATCTCAAAAAAAAAGTCAGAAACAACCTAAACGTCCAATAGCTACAAATGGATAAATAAAATGTATAATATATCCATATAATGGATTGCTTGATCATAAAAAGGAATGAAGTACTGACACATGCTATAACATGGATGAACCTTAAAAACATTATGCTGGTTGGGTGCAGTGGTTCATGCCTGTAATCCCAGCACTTTGGGAGACCAAGGGGGGCGGATCACAAGGTCAGGAGTTCGAGACCATCCTGGCCAACACGGTGAAACCCTGTCTCTACTAAAAATACAAAAAAATTAGCTGGGCATGGTGTCACATGCCTGTAGTCCCATCTATTTGGGAGGCTAAGGCAGGAGAATTGCTTGAACCCAGGAGGCGGAGATTGCAGTGAGCCAAGATCCTGCCACTGCACTACAGCCTGGGCAACAGAGTGAGATTCTGTCTCAAAAAAAAAAAAAAAAAAAAAAAAAATTATGCTAAGTAACAGACCACTGATGAGTCTTTTCAAGCAAAACAGGAAATTCTATGACAGAAAGTAGTGGTGGCAGGTGGGATGGAGGATAGAGGGTAATAGCTAAAAGGTATGTGGTTTCTTTTATTTTTCACTTATTCTGATTAAGAATGTCAGGTTTCCTTGTGAGGTGATGTAAATGTACTAAAATTGACTATGGCAAAAGTTGTCCCATATATATGCACACATAATTATCTGTGAATAATTAAAATCACTAAATTACAAAATATAAATGGTTGAATTATATGGTATGTAAACCATATCTCAATAAAGGTTTTTTAAAAATGTAAATCTTTAGTAAAGTAAGAAAGAGATATTCTTTTTATAACAATGTGTTTATTCTGCTTCTATGTAAATACAGGCCACTTTTGGAGACAATGACTTTTAAAAACATAAGGAAATACGGCTGGGTAAAGTGGCTCACGCCTGTAATCCCAGCACTTTGGGAGGCCAAGGTGGGCAAATCAGGAGGTCAAGAGATCAAGACCACCCTGGCCGGCCGGGCGCGGTGGCTCAAGCCTGTAATCCCAGCACTTTGGGAGGCCGAGGCGGGTGGATCACGAGGTCAAGAGATCGAGACCATCCTGGTCAAAATGGTGAAACCCCGTCTCTACTAAAAATACAAAAAATTAGCTGGGCATGGTGGTGTGTGCCTGTAATCCCAGCTACCCAGGAGGCTGAGGCAGGAGAATTGCCTGAACCCAGGAGGCGGAGGTTGCAGTGAGCTGAGATCGCGCCATTGCACTCCAGCCTGGGTAACAAGAGCGAAACTCCAACTCAAAAAAAATAAATAAATAAAATAAAATAAAATAAAAAGAAGACATTTATTCCAATAATTCTTCCACTGCATGAAACACCTCTTTAATATTCTACCTGTATTTGGAACTACCTTCAGAGTATATTGCACAATCCTTTGAATATTTTCTGTGTAAAAAAATCTGATGTTTTTTTATTTTTATCCATTATATACAAGAGAGAACTGAGACTTAGAGAGGTTGGTCTCTACTAGTCTTATCCTCTCCAAATTCTTTTTCTTCATATTCTATATTTTATAGAGTCTAGAAAGACACTAACTTTATAACTAATTATAAACATACAGATCCTCTAGTTTTTTTTTTTTTTTTTTTTTTTTTGAGATGGCATTCTATTCTTGTTGCCCAGGCTGGAATGCAATGGCACAATCTCAGCTCACTGTAACCTCCACCTCCCAGGTTCAACCCATTCTCCTGCCTCAGCCTCCAGAGTAGCTGGGATTACAGACACCTGCCACCACACCCAGCTAATTTTTTATATTTTTAGTAGACAGGTTTTCACGTTGGCCAGGCTGGTCTCTAACTCCTGACCTCAGGTGACCCCCCCCACCTCAGCCTCCCAAAGTGCTGGGATTACAAGAATGAGCCACTGCCAGCATCCTGCTTACAATTTTTTTAATAGCCAAATATTTAAAGCCAAATCTGATGAAAATGAGTAACATTTTCAAAGTCAAATATAAACAGTTCTCTATCTTGTTACTATGCTTAATTTTCTTTATATAGCCTGACAAATATAGTACATATTTATTTGTTGCCTGTCTTCTTACTAGTATGTAAGAGCAGAAATTTATATCACCGGTGCCTAAAATAGTACCTGTTGGGGCCGGGCGTGGTGGCTCACGCCTGTAATCCAAGCAGTTTGGAGGCCAAGGTGGGCGGATCACCTGAGGTCAGGAGTTCAAGACCAGCCTGACCAACATAGGGAAACCCCGTCTTAAAAAAAAAAAAAAAATAGTACCTGTTGGAAAGTCAGTAAATATGTGATTTCCTGGACTTTCAAAATAATTCCTTGATGGGCATTTCTTTATATATAAAAATTTCTTTATAAACATATAGCTAGTCTTATAATTCTACAGTCACATAATGTGTAATTTAGAAATTCTCAAAGTTAGTTGATAAGGCACACAAAGTTCAGAAATGTATATTCCTATCTTCCAATCAAAACTTGAGGCAATATTTTAAAATGCTGATAATTTCCTAAGTTTTGGGTGGAAACTATCATGGTAGTACAGTCCTTAAATCAAAGAAACTGGGTTTCATTTTTGTTTGTTTTTGTTTTTATCCTCAGTCCTCAGGAAAAGTAAGGAACTGGGTTTCAAGCACTGAATTTAGTAATACAAATCTTAAATCTTTCCACACTAACAAAGTACTCTGACACTGAAAAACAAGCTGTTTCAGGCTACTGAAATGCTGTAAATATGTCCGTCCACATCATGTAAAAATATTATTTTCTATCAAAATCATTATAAATAATTTTATAATAAGAATATAATTGATTTAAACTTTGAAAGGTCCCTTCCACTCAACGTTTAGGGAAAAAAAATAAAAAAGCCCACTGAGGAAAAAAAGATCAATATCAAACCTACCGGATCAACAGTAGGCAAAACATCTTTCTTCTCCAGGCTGTCGACTTCATCTTCATCTGTGCTATATTCTTCCATTGTTTCACCACTAACAAAGTGGATGACTCTCCTTGGAACTTTCTTCTTTTTTCCTATGACTCCCAGTTCTACATTTTCAAAGCCTCTTTCATTACTCATCTATATCAACAATATTTTAAGAAAATGAGAGTTTCAAGTGAGATTAAATTTTCTTTCATTACACATGAAAAACGTTTGGTAGCTTTATTTTAGTAGATAAAGAAACAAACAGCCGGGCGCGGTGGCTCACGCCTATAATCCCAGCACTTTGGGAGGCCGAGGCGGGTGGATCACGAGGTCAAGAGATCGAGACTGGTCAACGTGGTGAAACCCCGTCTCCACTAAAAAAAACTACAAAAAATTAGCTGGGCATGGTGGCGCGTGCCTGTAGTCCCAGCTACTCAGGAGGCTGAGGCAGGAGAATTGCCTGAACCCAGGAGGCGGAGGTTGCGGTGAGCCGAGATCGCACCATTGCACTCCAGCCTGGGTAACAAGAGTGAGACTCTGTCTCCAAAAAAAAAAAAAAGAAACAAACAAATCTTTAAGCAGTTTTGGTTTGTTCCGAGACAGGGTCTGACTCTGTTGCCCAGGCTGGAGTGCAGGGGCAAGACTACAGCAGACCAAATAAAACCCATCTGTAAACCAAAACTGGAAAGCAGATCATCAGTGTTTTATCTCTGGACTTCCAGATGTCTTCATCAATAATAGATATGTGATAACAGAGATTTCTGATAGTAAAAAAAATTTCACAAGTTTTTAAACTATAGTAGTCTATGGATATCTTTTTTTTTTTTGAGACAGAGTCTCACTCTGTCACCCAGGCTGGAGTGCAGTGGACCAATCTCAGCTCACTGCAACCTCCGTATCCCAGGTTCAAGCAATTCTCCTGCTTCAGCCTCCAGAGCAGCTGGGACTACAGGCGTGTGCCTCCACGCCCGACTAACTCTGTGTTTTTAGTAGAGATGGGGTTTCACCATGTTAGCCAGGATGGTCTCAATCTCCTGACCTCATCATCTGCCCACCTCAGTCTCCCAAAGTGCTGGGATTACAGGCGTGAGCCACTTCGCCCAGCCAGGTTTTTTTTTTTTCCCCCAGACAGGGTCTGGCTGTTGCCCAGGCTGAAGTGCTGTGGTGCAATCATGACTCACTGCAACCTCAAATTCCTGACCTCAAGTGATCCTTCCATCACCACCTCCTGAGTAGCTGGGACTATAGGAGCATATAACCATGCCTTGCTAATTTTTTTTATTTTGTCTATAGAGACAGTGTCTGGCTATGTTGCCCAGGCTGGTCTCCAACTCCTGACTTTAAGCAATCCTCCCACCTCAGCCTCCCGAAGTTTAGGATTACAGGCATGAATCACTGTAACTGAGCTGGAATTCTAGTACAAATTTTACTCCTCGGAAAATGTTAATTTTACTTCACACATACAGCCATGTTCCAAAGTTACATAGATATTACAGGAGATGGTGAAGAGCTTCCTTTCATTGTCATCTTGTCTAAAGTTTAAAGCCCTAAGAAAGCTACCTTAAGTTTACAAACCACAGTGAAAATAAAAAGAAAAAAGGAATTATTAAAAAAAAAAAAAAAGGAAAACTACCTTAAGTTTAAACTTCCAGATTTCAAAAAGGTACAATACACACAATTGTGAAGAAAACTCTGGCAACAGTGGTTACCCCATGAATAGAATCTAAGATAGGGAAGAAGGAGCAAGTGAGAGAGTAGTCAAGGGAGGCCTTTTATTCTTTTTGCATATGCAGGACTAGAGCACTATCATGATTAGAGCTCCTGTTGGTAGAATTCTCTAGGGTAGTCTAGAGTATAAAAATTGTGTTCTCTGTAAGGATTCTTATGGTTATAAGCAAATATAATTTAAACCCACGACTGCTGTTGAACCACTAGAAAAGCTCTTTGAAATGCTGTTGCAAAGACAGGATTATACTGATAAAAACAGTGAACTAGAATTGCCCAGTTATGCAAGCATAAGCTACTTTATTGATTGACTGATTGATCGAGGCGGGGTCTCATTCTGTTGCCCAGGCTGGAGTGCAGTGGTGCAATCTTGGCTTACTGCAACCTCTGCCTCCCAGAGTTCAAGCAGTTCTCCTGTCTCAGCCTCCTGAGTAGCTGGGATTACAGGCGCATGCCACTACGCCCGGCTAATTTTTTGTATTTTTAGAGATGTGGTTTCACTGTGTTACCCAGGATGGTCATGATCTCCTGACCTCATGATCTACCCGTCTCAGTCTCCCAAAGTGCTGGGATTACAGGCGTCAGCCACCAAGCCTGGCTGCTACTGTATTTTTATACATTGTTTTCTCTTAATCTTCTAAGGTCCTTCTTAGAAAACAGATAACGCCTTTTACCTCCCAAAGGTAAGTTTAGTCATTAGCCAGGATTTGAATTCATGTATTAATATATCCAACCAAATAACACATGCATTGTTTCATGGCCCACATGGACATCACTGACAGCAAGTGTAACTGCCATACAGCAAGCTGCAGATCATGAAAATTTGGTAATAGAGCAGGTGTGGTTGCTTACGCCTGTAATCCCAGCACTTTGGGAGGCAGAGGTGGGAGGGTCACATGAGGTCAGGAATTCAAGACCAGGCTGGCCAACATGGCAAAACCCCATCTTTACTAAAAACACAAAACTTAGCTAAGCACAGTGCTACATGTCTGTAATCCCAGCTACTTAGGAGGCTGAGGCATGAGAATCGCTTGAACCCAGGAGGTGGAGGCTGCAGTGAGCCAAGATTGCACCACTGCACTCCAGCCTAGGCAGAAGAGCAAGACTATCTCAAAAAAACAAAAATAAGGCCAGGTGCGATGGCTCACACCTATAATCCCAGCATTTTTGGGGGGCCAAGGCAGGTGGACAAGCTGAGGTCAGGAGTTGAAGACCAGCCCAGCCAACACAGCAAAACCCCATCTCCACTAAAAACACAAAAATTAGCTGGGTGTGGTGGCATGTGGCTGTAGTCCCATCTACTTGGGAAGGTGAGGCAGGAGAATCACTTGAACCCGGGAGGCGGAGGTGGCAGTGAGCTGAGATTGCACCACTGCACTCCAGCCTGGGTGACAGAGCGAGACTCCATCTAAAAAAATAAATAAAAAAAGGACGGGTGCAGTGGTTCACGTCTGTAATCCCAGCACTCTGGGAGGCTGAGGTGGGCGGATTAGAAGTTCAGCAGTTCGAGACCAGCCTGGCCAACATGGTGAAACCCCATCTCTAAATAAATAAAAACAGAAATAATAAACTATCTTTAAAAATAAAATTTGATAACATAGGCTATCTATGTATTATCTTGAAAAAAAGTCACAATTCTGTCTAGCCTGTACTGAGGGTTCAAACAAACCCCAGCCCTTAACAAGGGAAGATGAGGCCATTTATTCTGTCCATGAACAAAATAAACAAGTAGTTCACCCAGGCTACCTTTCTTCTTCCCACTCCCACCCCCGACCAGTCCCGAGGCACTGATAACCATCCCTACCCAATCTCAAGTTTCCCCTTGAGATAAAATTTGGCTATGGTTGTCCGGACACCAGCATTTCCTTTTGGACAATGACTCAGCTTTTTGGATCCCTTAATTTCCTATGCAAAGGACAGATAGATGAGCTGTTAGATCTCCAGTCATCGTACTAACTAGATGGATCTAATGCCAATGCAATAGCTCCAGTCAGTGAATGGAGATCTCAAATCCTTCACAGTATACCACCATGCCCCACCCTACTCCACCTCCATCAAGATGGAAGAGGCGCCAGGCGTGGTGGCTCACGCCTGTAATCCAAGCACTTTGGAGGCCAAGGCGGGCGGATCACCTGAGGTCGGGAGTTCAAGACCAGCCTGACCAACATGGTGAAACCCCAACTTCAAAAAAAAAAAAAAAGACAGACAGAAGAGGCTTCTCACTGCTCCCTCTAGCAATCTCATTGGCTTAATTTTTTTCCTTCTATAACACAGGCAAAGGAATGGATGTCAGTGCTCAAAAAGGTTCAGATTTTAGAGTATTTCAGATTAGGGATAATGATTCCAACCTCTACCTGGAAGGTAGGGGCAGGGTGGGGGTGGGGGGGAGAGCAATGAAGGAAGCACTGACAGGTAAAATCAACCAGAAAATAATTTGGTATAAAATTCCCAATAATTACAGTTTTAAAACATTTTTCTTTTTTTAAAGTTTTCTTCTTTGTTTTTTAAATTTTAAAACATCAACTCAAAGCAGAAATCCAATAATTACAAATAAAAGTTACACTGTGGTGGGGCACAGTGGCTCACACCTGTAATCTCAGCACTTTGGGAGACCAAGACAGGCATATCACTTGAGGTCAGGAGTGGGAGACCAGCCTGGCCAACATGGTAAAACCCCATCTCTTAGCTGGGTGTGGTGGCTCACATCTGCAATCCCAGCACTTTGGGAGATGAGACAGGTGGATCACTGGAGGTTGGGAGTTTGAGACCAGCCTGACCAACATGGAAAAACCCTGTCTCTACTAAAAATACAAAATTGGCTGGCCGTAGTGGCATATGCCTGTAATCCCAGCTACTTGGGAGGCTGAGGCAGGAGAATCGCTTGAACCTGGGAGGCAGAGGTTGTGGTAGCAGAGATTACCCCATGCTTTCCAGCCTGGGCAACAGAGGGAGATGAGACTCTGTCTCAAAAAAAAAAAAAAAAAAAATTATACTGTGAATTTTCCAAATGCTTCATTTTATAAATCTGCAAGTAAGAAAAATTTCACTGCCAATTATACAAATTCCATTAATGAACTCCAAAGCTCTGAAAAAGTTTTATAACACCAGAAAATTATGAGGTACCATGTCAATTAACATTTTACTCCATTTTATTGTTAACCAAACTATAAATGTGCTTATCTTTATTATCAGACTTTTTTCTTTTTTTGTTCTGAGATAGCATCTTGCTCTGTCACCCAGGCTGGAGTGCAGTGGAGCAATCTTGGCTCACTGCAACCTCCACCTCCTGGGTTCAAGCGATTCTCCTGCCTCCACCTCCCAAATAGCTGGGACTATAGGCGTAAGCCACCACGCCCAGCTAATTTCTGTATTTTTAGTAGAGATGGGGTTTCACCATGTTGACCAGTCTGATCTTGAACTCCTGACCTAGTGACCCACCTGCCTTGGCCTCCCAAAGCGCTGGGATTACAGGCCTGAGCCACTGCATAGATCTGGTTTTAATGGCATTTTTAAAATATAAACTCCCATGGCACCCAGTTTTTTGTTTTTTTTTTTTCCTGAGACAGAGTCTCACTATCACCCAGGATGGAGTGCAGTGGCATGATCTTGGCTCACTGCAACCTCCGCCGCCCCGGTTCAAGTGATTCTCCTGCCTCAGTCTCCCAAGTAGCTGGGACTACAGGTGCGCACTGCTACTAGCTAATTTTCATATTTTCAGTAGAGATGGGTTTTCACCATGTTGGACAGGATGGAGCACCCAGACTTCTTTAAAATACATACTACACTTGGGTAGCCGGGCGTAGTGGCTCACACCTGTAATCCCAGCACTTTGGGAGGCCAAGGAGGGCAGATCACAAGGTCAAGAGATCAAGACCATCCTGGCCAATATGGTGAAACCCCGTCTCCACCAAAAATACACAAAAATTAGCTGGGCATGGTGGCACATGCCTATAGTCCCAGCTAATTGGGAGGCTGAGGCAGGAGAATTGCTTGAACCTGGGAGACGGAGATTGCAGTGAGCCGAAATTGTGCCACTGCACTCCAGCCTGGTGCCTGGCAACAGAGCGAGACTCTGTCTCAAAAAAAAAAAAAAACAAAAAAAAACAAAACACATACTACATTTGGAATTTATTCTGTGTCATCTTCCCCAACTAGGTTATTAGCAACATGGGGGTAGGCACTGCTATATCCTTCAGCCTAGAGTTCCTGACACACAGTAAGTACTTGGTCCCAGAGGTGCCAAATAAATCAATCACTGAGTGTCACTGAAAGTTTAACTCCTTTAATAACATTGAGGCTGAGATTCTGGTTAAGTCTATTCAGAGAAGCTGCTGGATAGAAGACATAACAGGTACTGGATGGCCTGTCTGCAGGCCTAAGTCTAGACCCTATCTCCTATCTCTTACTCCATTTCCCTACATTGCACTAAGGACTTCTCAGTTCTGCCAAACTTGGGAAGGAGTGTATGATGGTGGCCTCTTCCTCCCATGAGATGTCCACTTGACTGGCCTCTTCCTTCTTACTGTGCTTAACCTCCTGGGCATAGAACTGGAGTTCCCAAAGATGTTTCTGCTTCAGGAATGTGAATCCAAGAGCAAACAGCAAATGGGAAAGCAGAACTCATTTTTGTGTTTAACAAGAAAGAAGAGATAATATTTGCATAGAAAATCCCAGAGAGACTACACCAAAACTTAATAGTTACTTTTGGGGAATGAGAACATGAGGAAACGTTGGGGGGTGTGTGGTATTCCTGTGATTTCTATCTTTTGTTCTACAGCCTTCTTTACTCTTCAAGTAGTTGTTAACCAAGAATATTAAAACAACATAATGTCATTAACCTAAATCAAAGTGCCTCTCACTTCAAACATTTAGCTGATATATCAGTACAGGTGTGTTTACTTTTCTATTAGATCCAAAGCGGAAGTAGTGATTTTTAAAAAACAATTCTAGTAGCAACAGGAAAAATCAAATTGAAAACATATCCAGCACTGTGGACTTAAAAAGGTTAAGTGCACTTGCCAACAAGAAGTCTCAACTCAACTGAAATTGAAGTGGCTTCCAAATCAATTCCTATTGTCCCCTGAATTCCTTCTTATGTAGGAGGGAAAAACAAATTCCATATGGAGATTGGTATGTGGAAAAATTGCGTTCTTTGTTTTTGTTATTTTAGTTGCCCAGGCTGGGTAAGTTTGTGGGTTTTTTTTTTTTTTTCCGATCTAAGAGCGTTGAGACGGAGTTTTGCTCTTGTTGCTCAGGCTGGAGATCAATTGGCTCAATCTCGGCTCACTGCAACCTCCGCCTCCCAGGTTCAAGCGATTTTCCTGCCTCAGCTTCCCGAGCAGCTGGGATTACCGGCGTGCGCCACCAGGCCCGGCTAATTTTGTACTTTTAGTAGAGACAGGGTTTCTCCTTGTTGGTCAGGCTGGTCTCCAACTGCCGACCTCAGGTGATCTGCCCACCTTGGCCTCCCAAAGTGCTGAGATTACAGGCCTGAGCCACAACGCTCGGCCATATCTTTTCCTTTTTTACACTAGAAAGTTGCGATTTTTTTCTTTTTTTAAATATTGAAACGTTGCAAGAAACTTTAACTCTTTAAACCAGCTCTGTACAATACAGTAACCACTAGACACAAGTGGCTAAGGAGCACTTGAAACGTGGTCAGTCAGAACTGCGATGTGTTGTACGTGTAAAATACACCCAGCATTTCAAAGAGTAAGACTCAAAAAAAGAGAATGAAAATACCTCATTAATAACTTTCATACTAATTATGGGTTGAAATTTTTTTAATATAAATTGGGTTAAATAAGATATGCTATAAAAATTAACATCATTGGTTTCTTTTCACTTTTTTAAAAAACGTGACTACAGGAAAATTTGAAATTACCATTTTAAATGAAACTTGCATTCTATTTCTGTTGGACAGCGCAGCTGGGAGCCTTAGTTGCCTCGAGGGTGAAATGGGGATAACACCCACCTCGAGCGGAGACTGTAAGGATTCAGTGAATCAAAGCCGGTAAACTATTAGCATATAGTTGCTATTAGCCAAGCAAGGGCAGATGCCAAGGCAGGCGCTCGCACTAGAAGAGACAGAAGTGGCTGAAACCGCCCTCACCTGGCTTCCAGCTACTGCAAGGTCAGCCTTTGGGGGATACGCCCTCCTTTTTTCCCTCTGGCTGACTAGAAGCTGTACTATCATCCCTGGAATCCGAGGCCGCCCCAGAGTCTGCAGTGCTGCCAAGCGAAGGGGTTGGTGAATGAGGGGGGGCCTCTGCTTCCCACAAGCCGGTTTCATTGCGCAGAAATAGAGGTGCAGTGAGGAGGAACTCCAAAACCAGGGCGGCCTGCTCGGAAGAAGAAGGCTGGGCAGGCCAAAAGAGCGGCCTGGACGTCAGCCTTGGCAGCCCCACCTACCTGCCCTGCAGATTCCCCAAACGCCGCGGCGGCCGCAGCTCCCGAGGCTGCGACGGCTTCTCGCTCCACACGGCCCACTGGCTCCTGCTCCATCGTCGTCGCCACCACAGGGCTGCTGGCGCTGGCGAAACAGAGGGTAATGGCCGATAAGCCCACTTCCATCCTCGGCCTCCCCGCCCAGTCGCTGGCCAAGCCCCGCTGTCGGGAAGTGGGACTCACCCGCAGCGCCCGCCTCGCGCCGCACCCAGCCAAGTCTCAGCGAGACAGACTAGCTCGCCGTGAGGGGAGGGGCCGGCCTGAGGGGAGGGGCCGGCCTGAGAGGCGGGGCCGGCCCGCGCCCCGCCTCCCCCACCTGGCCCCGGACCCGGAGAGCCGGCCAACTGCAGTCTGGGAGGCGCAACTACCGGCTCGCGCGGGGCGGGGCGGGGCGGGGCCGCGCGGGGCGTCGCTTCCGGCCAGGCCCGTGTCCCGAGCTCCTGGATCCCCGCCTGGCACCGCCTGTGACGTCATTCCTGGTGCGCGTACCTGAAGCCGGGCGTCTGGACCTCCGCGCTGCCCCTCACTAGCTGCGTCCGGGGCGGTCACCCTCGCGGGACCTCAGTTTCTGCCCTTGTAAAATGGGGACAGCTGCGTCCTTGTACTTCAAAGGCTAGTGATGTGGTTGCTGCAAATGTAAAATGTACGGCTCGTGCTACACTTGCCATTCCTAACGTGGGTGACAGTCCAGCCAAAATACCCTCGAAAAAAAGAGCCCCAGCGGTGATTTTTGCTTACTCTTGTCTGAAATACTTAAGTATAACTATAGAATATGTTCAGTGAAAACACCTGAAGGAGAGCAAAGCGCAGTAGTAAGCTTCCATCTTGACAAATGTAAGGAATGTTTTATCTGTGTTTTTTTGAGTCGTGTGTATGTTAGAGGGGATGTCCCAGACTTTTTCCGTCTTTCGCAGTGTTGAACCAAAATAAATCATTGCAATTACTGCATGACTTCAACATCAAACAAGTCGGAGGTTCTGCAGGTAAATGATTTATTTTGTTTTAGCATGAACGTTTTCACAAATATCTAGAGATCAAAACCAAAACACATTATTTTGGCTATGGGAGGCTTCATTTGATACTTAAAATTCCATTTTCATTACCAGTCTCAGTTCAGAAATCGTCCCAAAAGTTATATGACCTCGTAAATGTTTTTCATCATAACAATATCAGGCCCAAATATTAAATATTCCTTTCTCTTCTGTGCCAAAGTTCTTCTCCTTATCCTCTGCCCAATGTTCTTGCACACTTCGTATGCCATGTATAACTAGAACCTAAAAACCAAAACCTTTAAAAACAAATAATCATTTGAAAATCATCTACACCTTAAAAACTGGTTGGAAATCCATAAAGCTCTGTATCCTGGTAATCAAGTTATGTTGCTGCTGAAGTAAACAAATTAGTACATGATCTGATTCTGTATGGTGGCATTAGCAGGGAATTGAAACAGTCCGAAATAGCCAAACCAAACTCGGCCATAAATTGAAAACGAAAATAAAGAACCAATTGTTAAGACTTCATGAATTGGCATTCATAAACAACACAGCTCTGCATTATATGTATTCAAAATATCTTCCTTCTTACTGGCAAGAAGGGAAATCAACAATCTTTATTACTAAAAATTTGTGGAATATTTATAAATGCATGATTTTATTTTCCAAACTGGCAATTAAATATCAAACTACAATTTTCATTGCTGAAGCAGAATATATTTTCACAGTTTATATATGTATTTCTTAGTTTACTGAAAATTCAAAATACAAATTATATTCTAACATGAACTGGAAGTATTTCCTAAAAAGTTATTTTTGTCAGGTGCGGTGGCTCACGCCTGTAATCCCAGCACTTTGGGAGGCTGAGGCGGGTGGATCACAAGGTCAGGAGATCGAGACTATCCTGGCTAACACGGTGAAACCCCATCTCTACTAAAAATACAAAAAATTAGCCAGGTGTGGTGACACATGCCTGTAGTCCCAGCTACTCGGGAGGCTGAGGCAGGATAATCATTTGAACCAGGTAGGAGGAGGTTGCAGTGAGCCAAGATGAGGCCACTGCGCTCTAGTCTGGGCAACAGAGCAAGACTCCGTCTCAAAAAAAAACTATTTTTAACATAAATATGCAATTGAGCAGTTTATTACAAATCAACAACTCAGAGCAACATAAAAGCATAGAAATTCTAATGGTTTTATTCCTTCAGTGCTGCCTGGAAATAATAATAATAAAATAAATGCTAATGGTTTTATTTTGGGCATTTATATTTTTGTCATTATTTCCAAACTGTTACAGCTCAACTAAAAATAGGCCCTGGGCCGGGCGCGGTGGCTCAAGCCTGTAATCCCAGCACTTTGGGAGGCCGAGGCGGGTGGATTACGAGGTCAAGAGATCGAGACCATCCTGGTCAACATGGTGAAACCCCGTCTCTGCTAAAAATACAAAAAATTAGCTGGGCATGGTGGCGTGTGCCTGTAATCCCAGCTACTCAGGAGGCTGAGGCAGGAGAATCGCCTGAACCCAGGGAGGCGGAGGGTGCGGTGAGCCGAGATCGCGCCATTGCACTCCAGCCTGGGTAACAAGAGCGAAACTCCTCCCTCTCAAAAAAAAAAAAAAAAAATAGGCCCCAAGGCAACAATTTTTCCTTCTTTGACTTTGTAACATAAACAGTACTGTAGCACTATGACAAAAATAAATTCAAGTATTACAATAATTTATCCACTTGAAAACATATCTAAATTTATCATTTAATGATACATATAGAGCTAAAAAGCTATATGTATCATTTAGTGATACATATAGAGCTACTTGGGAGGCTGAGGCACGAGAATTGCTTGAATCTGGGACGTGGAGGTTGCAATAAGCTGAGATTGTGCCTCTGCACTCCAGCCTTGGTGACAGAGTAAGACTCCATCTCAAAAAATAAAAAATTAGCTGAGCGCCGGGCGCGGTGGCTCAAGCCTGTAATCCCAGCACTGTGGGAGGCCGAGGCGGGTGGATCACGAGAGGTCAAGAGATCAAGACCGTCCTGGTCAACATAGTGAAACCCCCGTCTCTACTAAAAATACAAAAAATCAGCTGGGCATGGTGGTACATGCCTGTAATCCCAGCGACTCAGGAGGCCGAGGCAGGAGAATTGCCTGAACCCAGGAGGCGGAGGTTGCGGTGAGCCGAGATCGTGCCATTGCACTCCAGCCTGGGTAAAAAGAGCGAAACTCCGTCTAAAAAAAAAAAAAAAAAAAAATTAGCTGAGCATGGTGGCATACTCCAATACTCTCAATTCTTCAGGAGACTGAGGTGGGAGGATTGCCTAAGCTCAGGTCAAGGTTGTAGTGAGCCATGACTGCACCACTGTACTCCAGCATGGGTGGCAGAGCAAAGACCCTGTGTCAACACAAAATTTTAAGAATCACTTATCTCCCCTCTCTTGGTTTTACAGTTTGTTGGTATGTAATTTCTAAATTTGTTTTTGTCTTATAATTACATGAGCACTGTAAGCTTAAGGAAGCTATACCTAGTTTTATGGTTACATGTATTTGACATTATAATAAAATTCAGGAAGAATTCAGTGTTGTACAGTATTAGAGCTAGCTAGTGGCCTACGTTGGGAGTATATCAAAAAACAATGGAGTCAATTTTAACAATAGTGAAAAACAAATGGAAATTTGTTCAAATTATTAAAGGATTTGATTTTGATATATGGTTTAGCTGTGTCCCCACCCAAATCTCATCTTGAATTGTAGCTCCCATAATTCCCACATGTTGTGGGAGGGACCTGGTGGTAGTTAATTGAATCACGAGGGCAGTTTCACTCATACTATTCACACGGTAGCAAATAAGTCTCATGAGATCTGATGGTTTTATAAGGGGAAACCCCTTTCGCTTGGTTCTCATTCTGTCGTCTGCTGCCATGTAAGATGTACCTTTCACCTTCCATCATAATTGTGAGGCCTCCCCAGACACATGGAACTGAGTCAAATAAACCTCTTTCTCATTATAAATTACCCAGTCTTGGGTATGTGTTTAACAGCAGCATGAAACAGACTAATATAGTAAACTGGTACTGGTAGAGTGGGATGCTGCTGTAAAGTACCCAAAAATGTGGAAGCGACTTTGGAACTAGGTGACAGGCAGAGGTTGGAACAGTTTGGAGGGCTCAGAATAAGACAGGAAAATGTGGGAAAGTTTGGAACTTCCTAGAGATTTGTTAAATGGCTTTGACCAGAATGCTGATAATGATATAGACAATGAAATCCAGGCTGAGGTGGTCTCAGATGGAAATGATGAACTTGTTGGGAACTGGCTTGTAAAGGTGACTCTTGCTATGTTTGAGCAAAAAGACTGGCAGTATTTTGCCTCTGCCCTGGAGATTTGTGGAACTCTGAACTTGAGGGAGATGATTTAGGGTATCTGGCAGAAGAAATTGCTAAGCAGGAAACCATTCAAGAGGTGACTTGGTCAATATGCAACGCTGTTTTAAAAAAATAAGAGGCGACTTGGGTGCTGTTAAAAGTATTCTGTTTTAAAAGGGAAACAGCATAAAAATTCAGAAAATTTTCAGCCTATGTGATAGAAAAACCCATTTTCTGAGGAGAAATTCAAGCTGGCTGCAGAAATTTGCATAAGTAATGAGAAGCCGCCTGGCAAGGTGGCTCATTCCTGTAATCCCAGCACTTTGAGAGGCTGAGGTAGGTGGACCACCTGAAGTCAGGAGTTCGAGACCAAACTAACCAACATGGAGAAACCCCACCTCTACTAAAACTACAAAATTAGCTGGGCGTGGTGGCACATAGCTGTAATCCTAGCTAATCAAGAGGCTGAGGCAGGAGAACTGCTTGAACCCAGGAGGCAGAGGTTGTGGTGAGCTGAGATCATGCCATTGCACTCCAGCCTGGGCAACAAGAGCAAAATTCCATCTTAAAAAAAAAAAAAAGGCCAAATGTTAATCACCAAAACAATGGGGAAATGTCTCCAGGGCATGTCAGGCCTTTGCAGCAGCTTCTCCCATCACAGGCCTAGAGGCCTAGGAGGAAAAAATGGTTTTGTAGGCTGGGCTCAGGGCCCTCCTGCTGTGTGCAGCCTTGGGACTTGGTGTCCTGTGTCCCAGCCACTCTAGCCATGGCTAAAAGGGGCCAAGGTATAGCCCAGGCCATGGCTTCAGAGGGTAGAAGTACCAAGCCTTTGCAGCTTCCACTTGGTGTTGAGCCTGCAGGTGTACAGAACTGGGGTTTGGGAACCTGCACCTAGATTTCAGAGGATATAAGGAAACACCCAGATGTAGGGATTCAAGATTGCTGTAGGGGCAGGGCCCTCACAGAGAACCTCTGCTAGGGCAGTCCAGAAGGGAAATGTGGGGTTGGAGCCCACTGGGGCACTACTTAGTGTTGCCGTGAAAAGAGGGCCACCGTCTTCCAGACCCCAGAATGGTAGATCCACCAACTGCTTGCACTGTGCATCTGGAAAAACCACAGACAACATCAGCCTGTGAAAGCAGCCAGGAGGGGGACTGTTCCTGCAAAGCCACAGGGGCAGAGCTGCCCAAGGCTGTGAGAGCCCAGCTCTTGCATCAGGCGTGATCTGGAAATGTGACATGGAATCAAAGGATATCATTTTGGAGCTTTGAGATTTGACTGCCCCACTGTATTTCGGACTTGCATGGGGCCTATAGCCCCTTTGTTTTGGCCAATTTTTTACCCAATGCCTGTACCCTCATTGTATCTAGGAAGTAACTAACTTGCTTTTGATTTTACAGGTTTACAGGTTCAGAGGTGGAAGGGACTTGCCTTGTCTCAGGTGAGACTTTGGACTGTGACTTTTGAGTTAATGCTGAAATAAGAATTTGGGGGACTGTTGGGAAGGCATGATGGGTTTTGAAATGTAAGATCTGGGAGAGGCCAGGGGCAGAATGATATGGTTTGGCTGGTAGAATATAAATGAATTATGGAGGCGGTTTCCCCCATACTGTTCTCATAGTAGTGAATAAATCTCATGAGATCTGATAGTTTTTTAAGGAGAAAACCCTTTCGCCTGGTTTGCATTCTCTCGTTGCCATGTAAGATGTGCCTTTTGCCCTCCAACATGATTGTGAGGCCTCCCCAGCCACCTGGAACTGTAAGTCCATTAAACCTAATTTTCATTATAAATTACCCAGTCTTGGGTATGTCTTTATCAACAGCATCAAAACAGACTAATACACGTCTATAGTACTTACGCTGTGAAACATCACCTTGATAAAAATTGTGAGAACTAAAGGATAGCTTTTGTAACTAAAATGCCAGTTTGAGGACCTAATGGAATCAATTTTAAAGAACATTTTAAATTCCCTAATTTTAGCAGAAAAAGAAAGATAAAGGGAAGCTGAACAAGGTATCCTGAACCTTTAGTTGTCCTTTGTTTTATTTATTTATTTAAAGACAGGGTCTCACTGTCATCCAGGCTGGAATGCAGTGGTGCCATTTTGGCTCATTGCAGCCTTGACCTCCTAGGCCCAAGCGATTCTTCCACCTCAGTCCTCTAGGAAGCTGGGACTACAGGCACACACCACCACACCTGACTTTTTTTTTTTCCTTCTTGAGATATTTAGAGAGCCTCACTCCATCGCCCAGGCTGGAGTGTGGTGGCATGATCTTGGCGCAGTGCAACTTCTGCCTCCCAGGTTCAAGTGATTCTCATGCCTCAGCCTCCCAAGTAGCTGGGATTACAGGCGCCCTCCACCATGACCAGCTAATTTTTGTATTTTTGGTAAAAACGGGGTTTCACCATGTTGGTTAGGCTGGTCTCCTAACCTCAAGTGACCTGTCTACCTTGGCCTCCCAAAGTGCTGGTTTCACAGGTATGAGACACTGTACCCAGCCTACTTTCTGTATCTTTTGTAGCAATGGAATTTCTTTCCCAGGTTGGTTTGGAACTCCTGGGTTCAAGCGATCTGCCCACCTCAGCCTCTCAAAAGTGCTGGCATTACAGGCATGAGCTACTGTACTCAGTTGCTTTTTAGATGAGGTCTCGCTATGTTACCAAGGCTGGAGTGCAGTGGCTATTCATCAGCAGTGACTATTCATCAATGATCATAGCTCACTGCGGCCACCAACTCCTGGACTCAAGCAACTGACTGATTCTCCCACCTCAGCCTCACAAGTAACTGGTTCTACAGCTGTGCATCAGTGTCTTGTTCACTGTGCCTGTCTTGTCACTGTTGTTTCTGCTTCTGAAAAATATGGTTTGTGTCAGACACAAATATTTAAAACTATGCCTGAAGCCATAAAGGTTCTTATGGCCAGAGGTCTCAATTTCCTTTTTTTGTCAGTAGGCAAAATTGATACCTTGAGAATAGAAATCACAAACATGTACCTAAAAAAGGTAGTATGTATCAGTAGGCAAAATTGATACCCTGAGAATAGAAATCACAAACATGTACCTAGAAAAGGTAGTATGCATCAGTTTAATTAGGAACTACTTTGGAGAGCTGTATTTTCTCTGTTGTCAAATATAGCCTGGTAAGATTTCTGCAGAACACAAGATACATCATTTTAACATGGTATATAATTTTCTATAGGGTTATTCTAGTCTTTAGCTAGCAAAAAAAACTAGTGGGATATAAAACGTTTGTCCAAGTTAACAAGAAAATCAATTGCATTCTTTTTTTTTTTTTTTGAGAGGAAGTTTCACATTCTTGTTGCCCAGGCTGAGTGCAGTGGCCTGGTCTCAGCTCACTGCAACCTCTATCTCCGGGGTTCAAGCAACTCTCCTGACTCAGCCTCTCAAGTAGGTGGGATTACAAGCACCTGCCACCACGCCCGATTAATTTTTTAAAAAAAATTTTAGTAGAGATGAGGTTTCACCATGTTAGCCAAGCTGGTCTCAAACTCCAGACCTCAGGTGATCCGGCCACCCACCTCAGCCAAAGTGCCAAGATAACAGGCATGAGCCATCACTCCCAGCCCATTATATTCCTAATGTAATTGTTTTTTAAAGATACTTCAGTTTACAAGACTTTTTAAAAACACGAGTCATAAAAAATTAGGACCATAAAAACTATTTCTTAGGCCAGGCGAGGTGGCTCACACCTGTAATCCCAGCACTTTGGGAGGCCAAGGCGGGTGGATCACAAGGTCAGGAGATTAAGACCATCCTGGCTAACATGGTGAAACCCCATTTCTAATAAAAAATACAAAAAAATTAGCCAGGCGTGGTGGCACGAACCTGTAATCCCAGCTACTCGGGAGGCTGAGGCAGGAGAATCGCCTGAACCAGGGAGGCAGAGGTTGCAGTGGGCCAACTGCATTCCAGCCTGGGTGACAGAGCAAGACTCCGTCTAAAAAAGAAAAAAAAAAAAAAAACTGTTTCATTCTCTCCTAGTTATAGAAATCAATCCTTGCTGAAGATCAGTTCATACTAATTCAAAATACATTGTTATACCATATAATCTTATTGATGTCAATAATAAATAGTAAATTGATGTCAATAATTATTAATATTCCAGTGTTGTCAATTCCTTATTTAAAAGCCATTGTTCTAAATGACTCATACAGCAATCCAACATAACCAAAAACCAAATAAACTTTGTCCCATTCTCGTTATTTATTTTTTTAACTTTTATTTTAGGTCCAGGTCATTTTTTTTGTTTTTGTTTTTGAGGTGGAGTTTCACTCTTGTTACCCAGGCTGGAGTCCAATGGCATGATCTTGGCTTACTGCAACCTCCACCTTCCAGGTTCAAGGGATTTCTCTGTCTCAGCCTCCCAAGTAGCTGAGATTACAGACATATGCTACCACACCCGGCTAATTTTTATATTTTCAATAGAGGCAGGGTTTCACCATGTTGGTCAGGCTGATCTCAAACTACTGTCATGTCATTTTTAATATGTAATAGTGACAACCTAATATTTGAAATTATTTTTCCTTTAGGAGATGTATACATTAGCTATTATCATCAAAGTATATCAAATTCTTCAAGTATATTTTTGGTATGTAGAAAACAACAAAAATGGCTTTAAAATAATCAAAGATAGGCTGGGACAGTGTCTCACACCTGTAATCCCAGCATTTTAGGAGGCTGAGGCGGCTGGATTACAAGGTCAGAGTTTGAGACCATCCTGACCAGCATGGTGAAACCTGTAATCCCAGCTACTCAGGATGCTGCGGCAGGAGAATTGCTTGAACTGAGGAGGCGGTGGAGGTTGCAGTGAGCTGAGATTGCACCACTGCACTCCAGCACGGGCAACAGAGTGAGACTCCGTCTCAAAAAAAAAAAAAAAAAAAAAAAAAAAAAAAAAAAAAAAAAAAAAAA
>NW_022436990.1:7979956-8062236 GCF_009761245.1 Sapajus apella
GACAGATTGAGACTCTGTCTCAAAAAAAAAAAAAAAAAAAAAAAAAATCAATGATTGGCTGGGTGCAGTGGTTTGCGCCTGTAATCCCAGCAGTTTGGAAGACCGAGGCAGGTGGATCATTTGAACTCATGAGTTCCAGACCAGCCTGGACATGAGCCCCCGCACCTGGCCTCTTAATTTCAATTTAAATGGCAGAGCTAAGATTTTTCTATGGCAAAATTATCTTAATTATTCTAAGTTAAACAAAAGTTCCTAATACTCTAATGATAAAGTTACTCTACCGTATTTCCCATTAAAGGTTTATTTCCAGTCATAGGTTTTTTTTTTGTTGTTGCTGTTGTTGTTTTGTGATCAAGTCTCACTCTGTCACCCAGGGTAGAGTGCAGTGGTGCAAATCTTGGCTCACTGCAACCTCCGCCTCCCAGGTTCAAGCAGTTCTCCTGCCTCAGCATCCCAAGCAGCTGGGACTACAGGCATGCATCAACAACACACTTGGCTAGTGTTTGTATTTTTAATAGAGATGAGGTTTCACCTGTTGGCCAGGCTGATCTGGAACTCCTGACCTCAGGTGACCCACCCACCTTGGCCTCCCAAAGTTCTAGGATTAGAGGTATGAGCCACCATGCCCAGCCCTAGGCATAGTTTTAAATGACATTTATCTATTGGCTTTTCTGTTTAGTTTTTTATGTGATAATCAAACTGATAAATTTTAACCATAAAGAAAGTTAACAACCTTTTAACTTATAAGCACTTTGAAGTTTATTTTACAGCACTTTAATTGAAACATTATTTAACTACTGACCAGGACCATTTACAAATTTAATGCTTGGCCTTCGAGCCAATTAAAAACCTTTAAGTACTAAAATTTTACATCGTGATTTGTTTTGTTATGATGGTGAAAACAGAAGAAAAATCTAAAGCAAAAATATAATGATTTCCACAAAAACCATATATTTCTCCCTTATATTAAAGGGAAGAAAGAAGAAAGGAAAAAGAAAAGGAGGGGGAAATAGGGTGACAAGAAAAGAGGGCATGATAGGCAAGAAAAATACATTTTCCCCCCAATTTTCAAAAAGAAGGGAAACTCTTTGAGGTTTCAGCAAATTAGGTATTCAACTGAGTCAGTTTATATTAAGGCATTTTCTTTACATATTATTGAATCCCATCATGCCTTTCATGTTGCCAGCAGCACCCTGTTGAAACTGCCTCATCATTGATTGAAGTCCTGCCATACCACCTAGAACAAAAGTAGGGAAACAGAGTTAAAAACAGACAATTATTAAGCAGAGCTGGAAACATTACTTTTTTTTTTTTTTTTTAAATAGAGATGGGGTTTCACCTTGTTGGTCAGGGTGGTTTCGAACTCTTGACCTCAGGTGATCCACCCACCTCAGCCTCCCAAAGTGCTGGGATTACAGGGGTGAGCCACCATGCCCAGCCTAACATTTATTACTTTTGCCTAATAAGTACTTCTAAAAATACTGAATTCTGATTGCAGTTTAGTCATCAGCCTTAAAGAACATGCCACCTAAAAATTTATATTATCACCAGTATCGTCATCAATAAAAGAGAATGAATACCCTATCTTATGGAGTTATTGTGAGGAATAAATGAGGTGATACTTAAAAAGATCTTAGGGTAGTACCCATCACACAGTCAATAAATCTAAACAAAAGGCCGGGTGCAGTGGCTCACACCTGTAATCCCAGCACTTCTGGAGGCTGAGGTGGGCAGATCACCTGAGGTCAGGAGTTCAACAACAGCCTGACCAACATGGAGAAACTCCGTTTATTTTTATTTTTTTTATTTTTGTAGAAAGTGATTTATTTAGAGAGAGAGAGAAACAGGAGAAGGAGAGAGAAAGAAATAGCTAACTCTCACACTGAGTGAGAGAATGCAGAAAGATGGAATGCAGGAGAGGAAAGCAGCTTCCACACTGAGTGGACGGGAACAGAGAGAGATGGAGTTTAGGAGAAGAGAGGCTCCCACGAAGGGAGTGTTCGTGGAAGGGGATCCAAACATGGAGTCTCAGGAACTCTGTTTCTATTGAAAATACAAAATTAGCCGGGCGTGGTAGCACATGCCTCTAATCCCAGCTACTCAGGAGGCTGACGCAGGAGAATCTCTTGAACCCAGGAGGCAGAGGTTGCGGTGAGCCAAGATTGGCCACTGCACTCTAGCCTGGCAACAAAAGTGAAACTGTCTCAAAAAAAAAAAAAAAAAAAAATCTAAAATTTTTTTCTTATAAATCCAAAAGGGTCTTCCTCTAAGTTACGTAAAAAATAATCAATAGGGAATTATTTCATAGGACTTACAAAAAGAAAGTAATTCATTTATTGAACATCTACTATATGCCCAGAAATCATACTGAATGTTTTCATATATATCATTTCATTTAATTGTCACAATTTGTTGATGAGATACGATCTGTGATTTTACAGAAGGGGAAAGTGAGGTTCAGAAAGCTTAAGGAACTTTGTAAAGGTTATACAGTCAAAGTAGAACTAAGGTTAAAAATCCTCAGTCGTATCATTAAAAATATCCAGGTTCTAAAACAAGGGAAAAAGTCACCAGAACAAACAAACAAAAGATGATTAAATAGCTTGCTCAAACAAAAGATGATTAAAAATCACAAAGATGGCAGCAGAGCACTGAATAAGACCTCAGCTAATAAGCCACTATTACAATTTAATTCAACTTAGGATTCAGATGACCATTTCCCTAAAATCACACATCTTTTGAACAGATTTTCATACTATCACAATAAAAAGCTTATAATTAAAACTCAACCCTTATAAATTAAACTACATTAGCAACTGCCAACAACTTGGTATTTACCCATGTGATGAAGAACTCTAGGATCCATCATTTTGGCCATTTGTTGGTTCAACTTTGCCATCTGTGACTGGCTCACATTCTTAGACATGTCGCCACCTGAAAAAAAAAAAAAAAAGATTTTGAGTCAGTGTGGGAGGTAATATAATCAGGGTATAACAGAAAGTTTGAGGGGGCTGGGCGCAGTGGCTTATGCCCGTAATCCCAGCAGGCATGGCAGACCAAGGCTGGCAGATCACTTGAGGCCAGGAGTTTGAGAACAGCCAGGCCAACATGGTGAAACCCTGTCGCTACTAAAAATATAAAAATTGGCCGGGTGCAGTAGCTCACACCTGTAATCCCAGCACTTTGGGAGGCCAAGGAGGGTGAATCACGTGAGGACAGGAGTTCAAGAATAGCCTGACCAACATGGAAAAACTCCATCTCTAATAAAAATACAAAATTAGCTGGGTGTGGTGACGCATGCCAGTTATCCCAGCTACTCTGGTAGATGAGGTAGGAGAATCGCTTGAACCTGGGAGGCAGAGTGAGCTGAGATGTGCCACTGCACTCCAGCCTGGGCAACAAGAGCGAAACTCTGTCTCAAAAATAGTAATAATAACAAATAAATAAAAAGTAATAAAAAATAGCAAGTTTGATGAACTGAGTAAATACAAAGAAGATACAAATACAAAGAGTAAATACAAAGAAAAAATTACATAATCTTATCACTCTAACATAATTATTTCTATTTTAACATATTCCCTTCTAATCTTTATCTCAATTACATACTATTTTTTGAAGAACATGTAAAATTCTATATAAAAGGATATTTAAAGGACTTTCTTAAGGCTATGATTTATGCTAATACTTTACTTATATTTGTGAATAAGTCACCATTAGTAAAATTGTACCTTTTTTTTTTTTTTTTTTTTTTTTTTGAGACAGAGTCTTGCTCTGTCCCCTAGGCTACAGTGCACTGGCATGATCTCGGCTCACTGCAAGCTCCACATCCCATGTTCAAGTGATTCTCCCTGCCTCAGCCTCCCAAGTAACTGGGATTACAGGTACCCACTACCACACCTGGCTAATTTTTGTATTTTTAGTAGAGACGAGTTTTCACCATCTTGGCCAGGCTGGTCTCGAACTCCTGACCTTGTGATCCGCCTACCTCGGCCTCCCAAAGTGCTGGGATACAGGCATAAGCTACGGTGCCGGGCCTATTTTTTGTATTTTAAGTAAAGACAGGGTTTCACCATGCAGGCCAGGCTGGTCTTCAACTCCTGACCTCAAATGATCTGCCCCTCTTGGCCTCCCAAAGTGCTAGGATTATAGGCATGAGCCATCACACCCAGCCAAGAATTATATTTTGAAGACTATTTGACAACATGAAAAAACAGTTATGATATATCAGAAGAAAACATTAGTTATAGCAACTGTTTTTTTTTTTTTTTTTTTTTTTAAAGACAGGGTTTCACCATGTTGGTCAGGCTGGTCTTGAACTCCCGACCAGAGGTGATCTGCCCGCCTTGGCCTCCAAAGTGCTTGGATTACAGGCGGGAGCCACTGCGCCCAGCCTAGTTATAGCAACTGTTATTTGCAGTAGGATCCATTGGATTCTCTGGGGAGTAAAGGTAATTTTTTTCCTTATATTATCTAAATTTAATATAATGTCTTCATAAAAATAAAATCATTAAGTTTTATTTTTTATTTTTTCATTTACCCACACTACAAAGATGTAAGTTTTTTTTTTTTTAATTAATGTTTATTACTTGACTATGAAAACAGATAAATCACAGGTCACTCTATCAATGCTGGAAGTACTTGAAAATAACATGAAATTCAGCTGTGAATTCAGTACTCTTAACTTTTTTCTCAGCTTACTTCTTTTCAGTCTGTTAACTAATAACAAGCTTATTTTTTCTTACCTTTGAAAAGTCCTTTGATACCTCCCATCTTTTTTACCATCTGTGCAAACTTGGTATATTGAGTCAATAGTTCTTGAACATCTCTTGTTGATACACCTGATCCTCTTGCTACTCTTTGGATTCTTCCTGGTTGTTTACTAAAAACTTTGGCACCATCCGTACTGTCTAGTTCTGTAGACAAGGGTCAATTACTCTCACACACAATTATTTACCATCAAAGCAGTTGTGTGCAGATGGGCAATATATAACTTCAGATAGCTTAGCAGGTATGTTTTTAAAGTGATAACTATCTCATTTTTCTCCTATATTACAAAATATTTTACTTATAGAAAAACAGACATAATACATAGTCAAAACACCAGATTTAACAAATGTTATAATTCACTGTTTGCATTTGATTTTTAAAAATTAAACACAGAATATATTCAAAGAACATTCATAGTATTCCTAAGCTATAAACAAACAAACATGTACTTTCCCTACAGATTAAGTAAACTATTAATAGAATGTTTTGAGACCCCATGTCCACCACTTCCATACTTCATATGTCCACCTTCTCCAGGCCCTCCAAACACCAGAGGTATATGGTATATTTCAAAAATGAACACAGATGCCCACCTTAGCTCTACCCTAAATAACTATTAATCATTAATTCATAAATTTAGACTGTATAAGCAGGCAGGAGATAGGTTCTATCCATAATCAACAGAAAAATTATTTCCTATAATCAAGTAATTACTACTATTAGTATTTTAGTTCTCTCAGTAGCATATAAACAGTGAATTAATTCCCAGTTGATCACTCTTAGAATATGAAGTGCATTTCTTCTGGCTTCAGTTGCACGCAATCTCAAGAAGGGATGGACATTAGTCCATTATATCTGCATTCCCTCTGCAATATCCCCTAGGTAAATGGTTATTTAGCCTTGGTCTTAATATCCAGGAGAGATGACCTGCTATCTAATGTAAGGCTGTCTATGCCATTCTGTTATACTTAGGGAAAAATCTTTTCTTTTCACATATTAAATTGAAGTCCATTTACCTGGCACGTCCATTCCTATTCATGTATATGTCTCCTTGCCAGACATAAAAAATAAGGCTTTCAAAATCTTTTTTTTTTTTTAGACACAGAGTCTTGTTCTGTCATTCAAGCTGGAGTGCAGTGGCGCAAGCTTGGCTCACTGCAACCTCCACCTCCAGGGTTCAAGCGAGTCTCCCACCTCAGGCTCCCGGGTAGCTGGTACTACAGGCACACGACACCACAGCCAGCTAGTATTTTTGTGTTTTTTTTAAAGACAGGTTTCACCATGTTGCCCAGGCTGGTCTCAAACTCCTGACCTCAAGTGATCCACCCACCTTGGCCTTCCAAAGTGCTGGGATTACAGGTGAGAGCCACCACACCTGGCCAACTTTCAAACTCGTAAGAGCCACCATGTCTCCTGTGAATTTCTGCTGGGTGACAAATATCCAACTCTTGACTCTTCTCTCATAACATGCACTAGAATCCCATTTATCATCCTGATTTCCTGTATCTTCTAATTGCCTATACCCTCTAAATATATTATGCAGAAGTGAACTGAAATCCAGCTGAAATCTAATTATCAATGCAATACTAACAAAGACATAATATCTCAAAAATAAACTTAAGGTCAAAATCTCCAAATCCATTTCATAAATGTGCTTTTAAGCCTCACCTTCATTATGAAATATATATGCTATTCCTTCCAACAGCTCAAATCAAATGAAAGATAAACTAATAGCAGCACATTATGGCAAGCAATATGACAAGAGTTAAGCAAATAGTGGAAGGGGCCTTAATTCAAAGGAAGGAAGGAAGTCAGGTAAGATTCTGTGATGGGCAAATTACTCAATTTCCCTGTACCGTAGTTTCCTAATATGACAAAGGCAGAGAATAAATGAATATGCCATAGGAGCTGTTATGATGACAATATGAATTCATATATGTAAAGTGCTCAGGACAGTGCCTAGCACAGAACAGATACTTTAGATATGCTGTAGTCCTAAAAGGACAAATGTGAGTAAAAAGAAGAGAAAGGAGCAAGGAATACTTTCAGAAGCAAAACATGGATTCCTAAAATAAACAACCAGTTTTCTGTAAAAGGGCTGAGCACAGATGAGAGCTGAGAGATTTAAAACGCTGAAAAGGCAGGTAATGTCAAAATTATGATAGAACTTGTATTCAGGTTCAGGAGTTTGGAATTAATAAAAGCAATAAAGAACCACTAAAGAATTTAGACCCCAGGATTGTTATTACTGAAAAGACTATTCTGGTGGCACCAAAGAAGAAAGATTAAAACAGGAATGCAATAAAGAAAGGGGAAATAGGAGGAGGCTACTGGAGTAATCCAGGTAAGAAATGACAAGAGTATAAATTAACTCAGGGTAATACAGAGACAAATATAAGAGGGAAGATGAGAGAAATATAGGAAGTATGACTCAGCAAATCTAAGGTGATGTTAAGGTTTCTACATTCCACTTGAAGTAGCAAAATACTGATATATGTAGACTGTGATAAATTAAGCATTTGCAGGCCGGGCATGGTGGCTCACACCTGTAATCCCAGGACTCTGGGAGGCAGAGGCAAGTGGATCACCTGAGGTCAGGAGTTCGAGACCAGTCTGGTCAACATGGTGAAACCCCATCTCTAGTAAAGAATATAAAATTAGCCAGGCATGGTGGCACATGCCTGTAATTCCAGCTGCTTGGGAGGCTGAGGCAGGAGAACTGCTTGAACCTGGTAGGCAGAGGGTGCAGTGAGCCGAGATTTCACCACTGGACTGCAGCCTGGGTGGCAGAGTGAAACTCCAACTCAAAAAACACTAATTAAGCATGTGGACAACAAAACCACAGCTCATATAAAGAAAAAAGAAAAAAAAATTAAGCATGTGCATATAGTATAATGCCTAGAGCAACCATTAAGAAAAGTATTCAAAGAGATATTTTCAAAACTATTATAGGTAAATTAAAATGAAATACTAATTAATATTCGGGTAACCCACAGGAAAGCAGAAAAGGAGAAACAAGAATAAAAATCAGAGGGCATAAACAAACGAATAATAAAATGACAGAACTAAATCCTAACATAGCAATAATACACCCATTAAAAGACAAAGATTATCAGAATATTTTTAAAAATAACCCAATTATATGCTGTCAACATGAAACTCACTTCAAATATGAATAGGTAGGTGCTATGATCTGAATGTTGTATGTCCCCTAAAAATTCATGTTGAAACTTAGTCCCTAAAGCAACAGTATTAAAAGGCGTGGCTTCTGGGAAGTAATTAGGTTATAAGGGCGCTACCCTCAAGAATGGATTGGTAGCCAGGCATGGTGGTTAATGCCTGTAATCCCAGCTCAATCTCAGGCCAAGGTGGGCAGATCACTTGAGTCCAGGAGTTCAAGACCAGTCTGGGTGACATGGTAAAGTCCAACTCAACAAAAAATACAAAAATTAGCTGGGCATGGTGGTGCATGTGTACAGTCAGAGGCTGAGGCAGGAGGATTGCTTGAGTCCAGGAGGCAGAGGTTGCAGTGAGCCAAGATTGCAACATTGCACTCCAGCCTGGACAACAGAGTAAGACACCCATCTCAAAAACACAGACACACACACACACACACACACACACACAATGGATTAGTGGTCTTGTAAAAGGGCTGGAGAAAACAAGGCCCCTTTTTTGTCCTTCTGCCCTTCCACCATGTGAGGACACAGCCATTTGCCACTCTGGAGGCACAGCAAAAAGGTACCATCTTGGAGGCAGAGACAAGACCAGCAGCACAAATCTTGGGCTCTTCTCAGCCTCAGGTATTTTGTTATAGCAGCACAAACAGACTTAGACAGTAGGTTAAAAGTAAAAGGAATAGGTCAGGCACTTTGGCTCACGCCTGTAATCCCAGCACTTTGGGAGGCTGAGGCAGGTGGATTATGAGGTCAGGAGTTTGAGACCAGTCTGATCAACATAGTAAAACCATGTCTCTACTAAAAATTACAAAAAACTAGTCAGGCGTGGTAGTGTGCACCTGTAATCCCAGCTTCTTGAGACGCTGAGGCAGGAGAATCACGTGAACCTGAGAGGCGGAGGTTGCAGTGAGCTGAGGTCGCACCATTGCACTCCAGCCCGGGTGATAGTGTGAGGGTCTGTCTCAAAAACAAACAATCAAGCAAAAAACAGTGAAAGGAAGGCCAGGTGTGATGGCTCACACCTGTAATCCCAGCGCTTTGGGAGGCAAAGGTGGGCAGATCACCTGAGGTCGGGAGTTCGAGACCAGCCTGACCAACATGGAGAAACCCCAGCTCTACTAAAAATACAAAATCAGCCAGGCATGGTGGTGCATGCCTGTAATCCCTGCTACTGGGGAGGCTAAGGCAGGAGAATCGCTTGAACCCAGAAAGCAGAGGGTGCAGTAAGCCAACACGGTGCCATTGCATTCCAGCCTGGGCAACAAGAGCAAAACTCCATCTCGAAAAAAAAAAAAAAACCAGGAACAAAGAGGGATGTGACATAATGATAAAAGGGTCAATCACCAGGAAGACAAAATCCTAAATCTGAATGCACCCAACAAAAGAGTTTGAAAACACATGAAGCAAAACTGACACAAGTGACAGGAGAAAATTTAAGTCACTCTCATACTTCGATATCAATAATCAATAGAACCTCTAGAGAGAAAATCAGCAAGGATATATCTAGGTTCACCCCAGTTTCTAGCTTAGGTGATGCGGTAGATAGATGAAGTATCACTTACCAAGGAAGAAGTGCTACTTTTGAATCCCAAATGTCTTGGAAAACTTTCAAACATGTAAGAAGAAAAGTCTATCTAGCATTTAGGAGCACCTAGAGAGGCAGTTTTCAAGACCATGGACTTGTACCAGAATGCTTAGGTTTCAAGTCCAGCCTCTCCATTCTCTAGTAACCTTGGGCAAATTACTCAACTTCCCTGTACCACAGTTTCCTAATTTGAAAAAGGAAGATAATAACTGAATATGCCACAGGAGTTGTCATGATGATAAAATGAATATGTAAAGTGTTCAGGACAGTGCATGGCACCGAATGGATACTTGAGATATGTTGCAATTATGAATTCTACATGCAAACATTTTTGCAGTGTCAGAGATGGTGATGAAAAAGATAATGTTAAAAGAAAAAGACAGTCTTATTTGGGTTACTATGAAAACCTGGAGCTCAGGAAAAAGAGACTACAAAAAAATAATAAATCACAGATATGAATAATTGTTCAAATTGTTAGAATATTACATAAACTTAGTTGAAAAAGAGCAGCAGGGTTTGAGAGAACTGACTCCAATTTTGAAAGAAGTTCTACTGTGGGTAAAATGCTATTGAATAGCACTGAATACTACAGAGACATCTTTTGTGAAAAGAAGAGTCAATCCATGGGGCAAATTTCATTCTTGTTTTTTAAAAAATTGCCAGAGCCACCTTGACCTTTGGCAACCATCACCATAATCAGTTAGCAGTCATCAACATTAAGCTAAGACCCTCTACCAGCAAAAAGATTATGATGCACTGAAGGCTTTAGATGATCATTAGCATTTTTAGCAATAAACTTTTTTTCTTTTGAGAGGGAGTCTTGCTCTGTCACCCAGGTTGGAGTACAACGGTGCAATCTCAGCTGACTGAAACCTCTGCCTCCCGGGTTCAAGAGATTCTCCTGCCTCCCCTCCCAAGTAGCTGGGACTATGGGTGCACAACACCACACCTGGCTAATTGTTGTATTTGTACATCGTTTTTTAGACATAATGCTCCTGCACACTTAATAGATACAGTATACATATGTGTAAACATAACTTTTATATACACTGGAAAACCAAAAAATTAGTTATGACTCATTTTATTGCATGATATTTCCTTTATTGCAGTGGTTGAGAACCATACTCACAATATCTCTGAGGTATGCCTTTACAGGGTCAGGGAGACAGAGCAGTATACTGAGAGAACTAAAACCTTATGTTTCAGACCAAAAGAATTTTGTAAGCATTGCTTAAGCTATCCATCTCTTACAGTTTCCCAATGTATGCTAACAATATTAAAGCTATGAATAGACTTTCAATAAATTTTTTTTTTTCGTAGAGACAGAGTCTTGCTATGTTGTCTTAAACTCCTGGCCTCAAGTAATCCTTCCACCTTGGGCTGCCAAAGTGCTAGGATTACAGGTGTGAGCCACCTCACTTGGCCAAATTTAATTCTTAAAAACCAGCATTCAACCAAATTTGACTACAGAGTTCTCCTTTTCATTTATCTCTGTCAACATCATGAAGAACTAGTGTTCTTTCCTTGTAACTCATTTGGAGAAGTACTGTACTAGACATTTCTCTCAGTGATGAAGGCAATCCAATAATCATAACTAAGAGCCTTCAAGCTATTATAAATCTACGTAAAAATACTCTTTCAATCTAAATTTCTGACCATCTTGTCCACGAGAACACAGTGCAACTAACTTACTGATATTTAGAACATTGTCACCTGAGATAAATAATCTGCCATCTTACCTTGATCATTCATACTATCCATTATTGTCATTAATTTCTTTAGCCTTGCCATTGACTCCTGTTCATTTCCTTTGCTCATAAAATCTGTTCCAAAACCAGGGATCATCCCCTAAAACAGATTTAAATATAAAGTAAATGATAGCTTAAGATTAACTGTTCAAAATGTCCACATTTAACAATTAGGTTTTTGACATTAAGTCTTAAGATATCTATTTTTACTCAAGTGTAAAAAATAATTAAAGCAAGTATATTTATTCTTAGAAATTTTAATGAAAACAAAAGAAGGTATAAATAAATTTTTAAGGATAACTAACCAAGATCTGACTGAAGGGGCCCATTTTCATGATATTTTGAAATTGCTCATACATGTCTCGCAATGTAAACTGACCTGAAATACAAATAATTTGGATATATTAGAGAACGAACATTTCCATTCAACAGAAGTAATTTCTTCCTTAATCATGAATTCATCTTGAAGCGTACTTATAAAATACACAATCAATAAGTATTCACTAAGCAGTTACCATGTGCAAGATGACAGGATGAATGCTGGGGAGAATATACAGACACATAGGTCCTATCCTAGAGAAGCTTACATTCTATCTGAGAAGACACAAATGCAAACACACAAGAAACCTGAAAACAAGGCACATAAACTAGACCTACTAGGATAAGTAAAATTTATAACAGATTGACAGTATCAAAAGTTCAAGAGGATATGTACCACAAAGAACTCCCATATATTGCTGGTGAGAATATAAAATAGCAAAACACTTTAGAAGATTGTTTGGAGTTTCTTAAATAGCTTAGTTATCTATGAACAGGAAAATGGGAAAAATATGATACACTGTGGGAAAAATACTTTTCAGCAATAAAAAGAACAAACTATAGATAAGTGCAACTACATGAATGAATATCAAAATATGGTTAGTCAAAGAAAACAGATTAGAAAAAAAGGATATACTCAGAATTTCTTTTTTTTTTTTTTTTTTTTTAAGAGGGTTGTGCTCTATCACCCAGACTGGATTGCAATGGCACAGTCATAATTCACTGGTAGCCTCAAACCTGAGGTCTGATCCTGAGCTCAAGTGATCCTCCTGCCTCAGTCTCCAGAGTAGCCAAGACTACAGATGCATGCCGCTGGATTTTTCTTAAGAGATAGGGGTCTCCCTATGTTACCCAGCCTGGTCTCAAATTCCTGGCCTGAATTGATCCTCTCACTTTGGCCTCCTAAAACACTGGGATTACAGTGTGAGCCACCATGCACAGCCCAGGAATTCTATAATATGAAGCATTACTGGAAATGGGCATAAACAAACCTTTTAGAGTAATGGATACATTCTGTTTCCTGATTGGGTGTGGGTTACTGTGCATTTGCGGAAAAAAAAAAAAAAAGGTATCCTTGAGGGGCGTAGTGGTTCACACCTGTAATCCCAGCACTTTGGGAGGCAGAGGCAGGTAGATCACGAGGTCAGAAGTTCAAGACCAGCCTGGCAAATATGGCGAAACCCCGTCTCCACTAAAAAAAAAAAAAAAAAAATACAAAAATTAGCTGGGTGTGGTGGCACACACCTGTAATCCCAGCTACTTGGGAGGCTGAGGCAGGAGAATCACCTGACCAAGGTTATTCAAGATAGAAAAAGGAAGAAGCAGGTAGGCATGGTGGCTCATGCCTGTAATTCCAGCACTTTGGGAGGCGAAGGTGGGCGGATCACCTGAGGACAAGAGTTCAAGACCAGCCTGGCCAACATGGTGAAACCCTGTCTCTACTAAAATACAAAAATTAGCCAGGAGTAGTGGTGCACGCCTCTAGTCCCAGCTACTGGGGAGGCAGAGGCAGAACTGCTTGAACCTGGGAGGCAGAGGTTTCAGTGAGCTGAGATTGTGCCAATGCACTCCAGCCTGGGCAACAGAGGAAGGTTCCATCTAAAAAGAAAAAGGAGCAAAGAAACAGGCAATGAAGGATAAATTCATTCATTCAATAGTAACTGAAGACCTACTATGTGCCAGATACTGTGTTAGGTACTGTGAACATAAAAGATGAGTAACACAGCTATGACTTCTACTTTTACCTTTTAGCAGAGAAAACAGATATCAAATAATTGCGATGAATAATACAAAAATTGTAGGAAGTGATAGAAACATCTATCAGAAAGTTCCAACTCAGTCTAGGGTTCAAGTAAAATGTCCCTGAAAAAGGACATTTAGTGTAAGTAGGGTGCCATATTAGCTAGAGGAGAGGAAGGTAGAGGTGAGAAGAGAGATAGAGGGACTAGCAAAGTCAACAGCCCAGATGTGAGAGACAGAAATGTACATTTGAGAAATTGAAAGAAGTCCAGCATAGCTGATACATAGAATACTAAGAACAACAGTGCTAAAACACAACATGGAAGATGAGAGCTAGATGGTAAAATCAGTTAAAAATTTTATAAGGGCAACAGAAAGCCACTAAAGAACTTTAAGACGAGCAGTAATGGGATCAGATGTGCATTTGTGAAAAATCATTTTGGCTGTACTATGAAAAAATACATCAAAGGGGAGGAGTATTGGAAGGTGGAAGATCTGTTGAAAGACTCACAATAAACAATCTAGGAAAGAGATGAACTAGCATAGCCGTAGGGCGGCTACAGAGAAGGGGATGGAATGGAGATATTTAGGATGTAGAAATGCTAGGACTAGCTAACTGATGGAGAAAGGAGCGGGCAGGGTGAGGAAGAAATAATAATGACACCTAAGTTTCTGACTCTGGTAACAATATAAATGATGTTAACATTCATTGATGAGACAAGGAGGTGAGAGGTTGGGATAGGATGATAAGGATATGCTGAATTTGAGGTGTCTATGCAACATCAAAGAATGGTCTAGTAAACACAGATACATGAGTCTGAAGCTCCAGGGAAAGATGACTTAGAATGATCCCTGAGAAACATTAGCATTTAAGAGAAAAGTAAAGGCATAATTATTTGATGAAATGAGTGAGAAGAAGCAAAGAGGCAGAATTTTTGCTATGGTAAATAAGTAAAAGATTATTTTTAGAAAAACCAGAATGGTAGAGAATAAAATACATTAAATGTTTATGATGTGCCGGAGATTGTACATGTATCAGGTAATGCAATCTTCACAACCATATGAAGTAGTATTATGTACTTTTTATAGATGACAAAATTGAGGCTAAGTAATCTCAAAAAGTTAATACAGCCAAAAAATACATCAGAGATACAAGTACAGGTATGTTATATTTAAGAACCTGAGCTCCTAATCAGAATAATATCCTTCTCTACAGGAGGGGTCTTTCATGTGGAGTAAAGAAAATGTGGTATATTTAATTTCATCTTTTTACATTTCTTTTTATATATTATGCATATATATGAAGAAATTTATAAGAAAACAGATTAGAAGGGTGTGTTCTAACTTACTTTTAATGTGTTTAACTTCAAGGAACCAGCAGAGCGCAGTGGCTCACACCTGTAATCCAGCACTTTGGGAAGCTGAGGTGGGCAGATCACCTGAGGTTAGCAGTTTGAGATCAGCCTGGTCAACATGGGGAAACCCCATCTCTACTAAAAATACAAAAATTAGCCAGGCCTGGTGGTGCGTGCCTTTAATCCCAGCTACTCAGAAAGCTGAGGCAGGAAAATCACTTGAACCCAGGAGGAAGCGGCTGCAGTAAGCCAAGATTGCGCCACTGCACTCCAGCCTGGTAACAGAGTGAGTCTCTGTCTACAACAAACAAACAAAAAAACCTCAAGGAACCTAATGAAAGCCTTGATTTTAATCTTAATTTTAATAAAAACACTGAATTCTATAACAGTTCAGATGACTAAGATTTAAAATAATTTGCATATAAATCATCTAAAATAATAAGCAGAAGATATAACTAATAAAATTACATTTCAAACAACTTAATAGTAACTTTATAAAAAAAATTAATGGAAGACATCTGAGATCAAGTTCTCTTTTGTCATTCATATACCATGTTTCAACTTCTCTATAAGTGCTTCATTGTCATCCAACTTCAACTCGTTGACTTTATCTATCAGTCCTTCAATGTCACCCATACCTATAAGATAAAAAAAGAAAAATTAACAACTAACACTATACCTTGCTTTACATTATACAAAACACATTCACATACATAATAATCTTGTGAGGTTATGATGATGGGTTAGGTATTCTTACTACACTATGCAAATGAGAAAACTGAAGCTAAGAAAGTTAAGTGGCATGACTGGGCGCAGCAAATCTGCCTGTAATCCCAGCACTTTGGGAGGCTGAGGCAGGTCACCTAAGGTCAGGAGTTTGAGACCAGCCTGGCCAACATGGTGAAACGCTGTCTTTACTAAAAATGCAAAAATTAGCTGGGTCTGGTGACGCATGCCTGTAATCCCAGCTACTAAGGAAGCTGAAGCAGGAAAATTGCTCGAACCTGGGAGGTAGAGGGTTCAGTGAACCAAGATTGCGGCACTGCACTCCAGCCTGAGTGACAAGAGCAAAATTCCATCTCAAAAAAAAAAGGAAGAAAGAAAGTCAAGTGGCAACAAAGTAGAAAAGCAGGGACTCCAGCCCAGGGTTTAACTCCAAATTCCATGTTCTCTAGCTATACCACCTTGAGACATTGCCAAAGTATTATTGCCCTTACATCCGCTATTAGTAAAACCACTTATTTTTGTATTGTGCTCTAAAGCTTTTCCAAAGAACTTTCCAAACCCCAGTGGGGTCTCCAAAAAAAAAAAAAAGAACTTTCTACTAGATACTTCATTTTACCACTTTCACCACAGAAAGCCAATAACCATTATCTCTATTTTACAGGTAAGGAAAATAAGTCATAGAAGGAAATGATGTTCTTAAATTAGTGAGGCAGAATTAAAATCCTATTTAGTCCTAAAGATACATAGTATTTCTCGGAGATTTTTCTATATCTCCACCACTGTACATACCAAGAAGTTTGCTAATAAAAGGCTGCGTTTTGAAAGGTTCAAAGTCATCTATATGTTCCCCTGTACCAATGAAAATAATAGGACTTTTTGTGGCAGCAACTCTGGAAAAAAAAAAAAAGAAAATATAAAATAACTTCAAAAGAACCCCATAAATGTCCAGCAGATCTGAAATTCGAAGTGAATCTGCCTCCAAAGCTAATTAGACAAAGGTACAAAACTCAAGTTTCATTTCACTAGTTACAAAAGAACTCTATCAGACAGGCTCCAAAATTGTTTCTTTTTAAACTTCCTTTATAAACCATACTAGGTTCACTAATGAAACATATTTTAAATGATCAATATGAAAGCTATAAACATATATCCTTCCCCATATAATCCCAAGTCAGAGGACAACAGTATCAATGATACTTACGCACTGAGCGCACCACCTCCTTTTGCATGGCCATCAAGTTTTGTCACTATTACTGAGGCTACATCTACTTTATCTTTAAAAGCCTTAGCTTGGGCTTCACAAGCCTGCCCAATGGAGGCATCCATCACATAAACAATGTTGTCAGGTTGCTAGAAAGTTTAAATAGAAAAGATACTTTAGAAAAGATGTGTATTGATCCTAAGCAAATGTCATCATTAGAAGCTATAAAACAATATTTAGAGCTGGGCATGTGGCTCATGCCTGTAATCCCAGCACTTTGGGAGGCCAAGACGGGTGGATCATCTGATGTTAGTGAGACCAGGCTGGTCAACATGGTGAAACCCTGCCTCTTCTAAAAATACAAAAAATAGCCAGCCTATAATCCCAGCCACTTGAGAGGCTCAGGCAGGAGAATCACTTGAACCCAGGAGGTGGAAGTTACAGTGAGCTGAGGTCACGCCACTGCACTCAGGCCTGGGCGACAAGAGTGAAACTCCATCTCCAGGGAAAAAAACCCCCACAATATCAGTATAAATAAGTGTTCAATCCATAAATATTTGTTGAGGAAGTACTATGTGCTATTAGGTACCATCTAGGTCCTGAGGACAAAAAAGGTAAATGTGAAAATCACTGTCCTAAGAAAACTGCATTCTAGTCAGAGGACATAGATAATAAATAAACATTTCAGATGTACAACAACGAAAATGGGATAAAGAGTATCAGTTTTGAAGTATATGAGGCATCTTCTAGGGAAGTCAGGGAAGGCCTCTCTGGACCTAATGTTTGACATCTTCTAGCAGGGTAGTCAGGGAAGGCCTCTCCGGACCTAATGTTTGAGCTAAGGGATGAATAAAGATGAAAAAGTTATACAAAGATTTGAAAGAATGGCATTCTAGGCAAAAAAAAAAAAGTGCAAAGGCAAATCAGAAAAAATATGAAGTAGGAGAGTGTATACTGAAAACAAAATAGATAAAATACACTAAGGCTATTTCCCTTAGATCTGCACAACTTGGTCAAAATAACAACATAACTAAAAAGAAACTTACTAGGATTAACCACAAACCAAAGAATTACTGCTAACACTCCAATGGCAAGATATCGGTTCCTAATAACATATGCTGCAAGTATCTATAAACTGCTTCTTCTCCCCTAAATTATTTTTATCACACTTTTAAAGAGACACAAAATGATGATGATTTCTTTTCTTTTTTTTTTTTTGAGACAGAGTTTCACTCTGTTGCCCAGGCTGGAGTGCAGTGGCATGATCTTGGCTCACTGCAACCTCCACCTCCTGGGTTCAAGAGATTCTCCTGCCTCAGCCCTCCGAGTAGCTAGGATTATAGGCGTGTGCCACCGTGCCCAGCTAATTTTTGTGTTTTTAGTAGAGACAGGGTTTCAACATGTTGGTTAGGCTGGTCTCGAACTCCTGACCTTGTGATCCACCTGCCTTGGCCTCCCAAAGTGCTAGAATTACAAGCGTGAGCCACTGAGCCTAGCTTTTTTTTTTTTTTTTTTTTTTTTTTTTTGAGATGGAATCTCACTTTGTCACCTGGGCTGGAGTGCAGTGGCACAATCTCGGCTCACTGCAACCTCCGCTTCCTGGGTTCAAGAGATTCTCCTGCCTCAGCCCTCCAAGTAGCTGGGATTATAGGCGTGTGCCACCATGCCCGGCTAATTTTTGTGTTTTTAGTAGAGACAGGTTTCACCATGTTGGTCAGGCTGGTCTCGAACTCATGACTTCGTGATCCACCCACCTCGGCCTCCCAAAGTGCTGGGATTACAGGCATGAGCCACCGCATCCGGCCCCATTAATATTTTTTAATGCTTCCTTTTGGAAAATTTTCAAAATTCATCTATTTCCAACTGAATTTTAAAAAGGAAATTCAATAGACATTAAAGGCTTATTACTAGTTTTTAAATGTTTTCTTATGGCTACTAACAGGATAAATGAGAAAGGAAATTATGTTTTCATACTTAAGAAAATTTTATATTTAATGGAGAGCAAAAATGATGAAATTAAGTCCTTACCACACAGATATAGATGCCCAAAACAAAAATAAATTACTTGGGATCTGCCTCACAGGCAAAGAGCAATTTATATTGGTCATATACTCAATCCGGTTTTGTAAATAAATTAACCGAAGTCCTAATAATGGCGTTACATTGAAAGCTACTTACTATAGCATTAGCAACTTGAAGCATTTCTTCAAACAAAGAGTCTTCTTGTTTGTGGCGGCCACTTGTATCAACAATAATAATTTCAAAATTTTCATTTTTAAATTTCTCTACTCCTTCAGAAGCAATAATAACAGGATCCATTTCTGTATAGCTATGTAACATGGACAAATGATTTAATAACAATGGCAAAACTTCCAAATATTATTAATTCAGAAATTGTTAGTCTACCTTTAAGCTATTTTGAAAAAGCCAAAATGACCCCGATTTCAATTTGGATAAAGAAAATCTATTAAGTATTAAATTCAGAATCTACTTCTAAAAAAGCATGAAGCATTATCTGATTTTCCAATTCCAAAACCCAGTATAATTCTACTACATGTCTTTTCTGAATGAATTGTCTCTCCTTCAAATTTATTTTTTATATCTTCTTTAATAACTGAACTCATGTTCACAGTGTTTCACATGTATTTTTCCATTTAACATCCATTTGGAAGCATTTTATAAAACCAGTAAATATTCCTGTAACAAGCCTGGGCAATATAGTGAGATTCCATCACTACAAAAATTTTAAAAACTAGCTGGCATAGTGGAATGCACATATAGTCCCAGCTACTTGGGAGGCTAAGGCAGGAAGACCACTTGAGTCCATGAGTTCGAGGCTGCAGTGAGCTTACGATCATGCAACTGCACTCCAACTTGGGCAACAGAGCAAGACCATGTCTCTTTAAAAATAACACAGAGGGGAGGCCAGGCGCGGTGGCTCAAGCCTGTAATCCCAGCGCTTTGGGAGGCCGAGGCGGGTGGATCACGAGGTCAAGAGATCGAGACCATCCTGGTCAACATGGTGAAACCCCGTCTCTACTAAAAATACAAAAAATTAGCTGGGCATGGTGGCACGTGCCTATAATCCCAGCTACTCAGGAGGCTGAGGCAGGAGAATTGCCTGAACCCAGGAGGCGGAGGTTGTGGTGAGCCAAGATCGCGCCATTACACTCCAGCCTGGGTAACATGAGTGAAACTCCGTCTCAAAAAAAAAAAACAAAAAAACAAAACAACAAAAATAACACAGAGGGGAAAAAAGAAAAAATATTTCTGTTAAAACATAACTTTCAAGTTATACAGCATTGTATCAGATGGCTATATTGTTTATTAAATAATGCCCTACCATTAGATATTTCATATTTTTCCAATTTCTTTTAAAAATTTTTTTAAATTTATTTTTTTGTAGAGATGAGGTCTTGCTATGTTGCTCAGGCTAGTGTCCAACTTCTGGGCTTAAGCGATCCTCCCACCTCAGCCTCTCAAAGTTCTGGGATTACAGAGGTGAGCCACTATGCATAGCAGTTTTCCCAATTTCTTGATATTAAAAATAAAGCCAATATAAATGATACATAAATGTTTCTTCTTTGGCACGATGTTATCATACACTCTTATAAGTTGAATTTGGAACAAATGGTATGATCATTTAAGGCTTTTCACTTTTATGAGGCAAACCTCATCCATAAAAGTTTAATCTGATCTCTATTTCACTACATTTTCACAGTCCCTAATAAAATCTTTGTCAACTTGAAAATCAAGAAATGAGATATTTTAATTCGCATTATTCTGATTAGTGGTAACTTTTTATATGCAGATCACTACTGTCAAGTAAAGACATATAACATTAAAAAAAAAAAGTTTTTCCCCTAAATTAAGATCACTGAAAACAGGTAGAAATACACTTAATATGTATGTGGTTGGGGACAGTGGCTCAAGCCTGTAAATCTAGCCCTTTGAGAGGCTGAGGTAGGGGGATCATTTGAGCCTAGGAGCTCAGGACTAGCCTAGGCAACATAGGATTAAAATAAAATTATATAAAAAAAAGTAGCGGGGCATGGCCAGGCACGGTGGCTCACACCTGTAATCCTAGCACTTTGGAAGGCCAAGGCAGGCAGATCACCTGAGGTCAAGAGTTTGAGACCAACCTGGCCAACATGGTAAAATTCCATCTCTAGTAAAAATACAAAAATTAGTCAGGCTTGGTGGCGGGCACCTGTGATCCCAGCTACTTGGGAGGTTGAGGCAGGAGAACTGCCTAAGCCCGGCAGGCGGAGGTTGCAGTGAGGCGAGATCGCGCTATTGCATTCCAGCCTGGGTAACAGAGTGAGACTCTGTCTCAAAAAAGAATACAGTCTAGACTGGATTTAAAAGGACTTATTTGAGGGACTTCTTATTTAAAAGGACTTTTACTTTATGGCTAGCCAAAAAAGCTAGTGAATGGCTATGATATGTTTATTTGTTTTCTTTCAGTCATTTTTTTAATGATTTCTAACAGATTAAAGGGACTGCTTATTTAAAAAGACTTTTACTTCATGGCTAGCCAAAAAAGCTAGTGAATGGCTATATTTTTAAAATTTAATTTGGTTTTCTTTCAGTCATTTTTTTCTTTTTTTCTTTTTTTAAGATAGGGTTTCACCATGATGGCCAGGATGGTCTTGAACTCCTGACCTCAGGTGATCCACCCACCTCGGCCTCCCAAAGTGCTAGGATTATAGGCATGAGCCACTGCGCCTGGCCTCAGTCATTTTTTAAAAGATATTTCTAACAGATTAAAAAAATGTTAGAATTTTCTAACAGATTAAAAAATGTTAGGATTTTTTTAAAGATAAGAACTGTTTCTAATACCTATGTTTTTTTTCTTTTTTTTTTTTTTTTTAAAAATAAAAAACCCCCTGTTTTTTAAAAAAAAAAAAAAAAAAAAAGTCAGAAAACCTGCTGGACATATTCTAAAGAAGCTATAACACATCTAATACAGTTTTAAAAATTAGTGACTAGGCTGGGTGCCAGAGCTCACGCCTGTAATCCCAGCACTTTGGAAGGCTGAGGTGGGCACATTACAAGGTCAAGAGATCGAGACCATCCTGGCCAAAATGGTAAAGTCCCATTTCTACTACAAATACAAAAATTAGCTGGGCATGGTGGTGCACGCCTGTAGTCCCATCCCAGCTAATCAGGAGACTGAGGCAGAAGAATCACTTGAACTCGGAAGGCAGAGGTTGCAGTGAGCTGAGATGGTGCCACTGCATTCCAGCCTGGCAACAAAGTGAGACTGTCTCAAAAACAAAAACAAAAAAATAGTGGATCAACAGTTATCTTTTTAGGGCTTTTAATCCGCAAATGATATAATTTAGTTGATAGTCACCTGAACTACTGGCCAAAGCCACATCATTGATTTTTAGCCAGTATTCCTGTAAAATACCACTTATTAAACAGTCTCTTCTTTACTCATGAAAACTTAAAAAGCCTGCAAGAGAGATAAATGGAACAGACGACTTGAGCTGTAACTCTAATGTTGTACCAGGCTGAATCAGAAGTGTCACATTATAGTACTAAATGATAATTAATTAATTATACCCCTACTTATTCCAGAAAGGATTTAAGCTTTTAAATATATGTTAACCAGATAGCATGAAATAAAAGTCAGACAGGCTGGGTGTGTGGCTCACGCTTGTAATCCCAGCACTTTGGGAGGCTAAGGCAGGCAGATCACCTGAGGTCAGGAGTTTGAGACCAGTCTGGCCAACGTAGTGAAACCCTGTCTCTACAAAAAATACAAAAAAATAGCTGGGTGTGGTGGTGGGCACTTGTAATCCCAGTTACTCAGGATGCTGAGACAGCAGAGTTGCTTGAGCCCAGGAGGTGGAGGCTGCAGTGAGCTGAGATCACACTGTTGTACTCCAGCCTGGCCAACAGAGCAAGACTTCATTTCAAAAAAAAAAAAAAAAAAAAAAAAAAGTAGACAAGAAGAGGCATGTGAGTAGTGAGTATTAAAATAAAAAGCAGCAACCTACCTTCCATAAAAAGGAATTCTTGCTTTGGTAGCATTCTGTTTTAGTTGGTCAAAAGCCCCTAGAAGATAAAGAGTTCATGAATCCTCAAACTTGAACATAAAAATTACAGAAAACAATTTTGAAATTTCAACACATTACCTGCTCTGAATGTGTCTGCACATATTAAACAGGTCTTCCAACCTTTCCTCTGGTAATAATATGCTAACTGGGTGAGAAAAGATTTAAAAATATAATATCATAAAATATAATAAACTATACATCTTCTGTTTATCCTTATTTACCTAAGGAGTAAAATAAAACTGCTTATAATTCTCCCGAAAATATTATTAAAAATTTTTGAATATGGCAAATCTCCTAAAAAGTTTATATTCTAATTATCACACAGTAGCATTCAAATATAAAATTATCAGCCAGGCACGGTGGCTCGAGCCTGTAATCCCAGCACTTTGGGAGGCCGAGGCAGGTGGATCACGAGGTCAAGAGATCGAGACCATCCTGGTCAACATGGTGAAACCTCGTCTCTACTAAAAATACAAAACATTAGCTGGGCGTGGTGGCGCGTGCCTGTAATCTCAGCTACTCAGGAGGCTGAGGCAGGAGAATTGCCTGAACCCAGGAGGTGGGGGTTGTGGTGAGCCGAGATCGTGCCATTGCACTCCAGCCTGGGTAACAAGAGCGAAACTCCGCTTCAAAAAAAATAAAAAAATAAAAAAAATAAAAATAAAATAAAATTATCAAGTAGCAAATAATGATAGTAAAAAATATTAACTACTATTAATGTTAATTAAAAACAACAAAATGATCTAAAAATCATTTTCTCATGTCCCCCCTCAAACTGTAACATAGATGAAGCTTGTGGAAAAATCCCGTAATATTGGTGAGACACCCAATTCAGGAGAGAGTAGTAGTAAACCAAATTAAAAATTAGCAAACGGCTGGGCACGGTGGTTCACACCTGTAATCCCAGCACTCTGGAAGGTCAGGGTGGATCATGAGGTCAGGAGACTGAGACCATCCTGGACAACATGGTGAAACCCCACCTCTACTAAAATACAAAAAATTAACCAGGCATGGTGGTGGGGGCACCTGTATTCCCAGCTACTGGGGAGACTGAGTCAGGGGACTTGCCTGAACCTGAGGTGGAGGTTGCAGTGAGCCAAGATCTTGCCACTGTACTCCAGCTTCTCAACAGAGAGAGACTCCATTCCCCCAAAAAAATAATTAGCATAAAGAGGTCAAGGCTACAGTGAGCCATATTCACATGCCACTGCACTACAGCTTGGGCAACAAAGCAAGACTCTGTCTAAAAAAAAAAAAATAGCATAAGGATATGCAAAATGAAGATCTATAGTATGCTGGGTGGGAACCTGAAAAAGGAATACTGAGCCATAGTGGATAAAGTAAACTTCATGTTCTCTTCTCCAAAAATCATATATTCACTTCCTGAAAGGATAGGAATTGTCTTTTTTTTTTTTTTTTAATAAAAGAAATAGCATAGTTATAGATGTCTACCTTCTTACAAAAATAAATGATAAGAAACTATGAGGATCTCTCTTCTTATCCTACAAAAAAACTACTTAAAAACATACATCAAGTAACACAAAGTTATAAAGCAACAATATTATAAAGCCTGGCTTTAATATAAAACTTGATTTATATAAACCTATCCTCCATGACTTCTTTTTAAATTAACTTTAATTTACCTTTGAACATGTTGTTGTTTTACCACTCCCTTGCAATCCAACAAACATGATCACATTTTGTTTTCCTTTAGTGGGTGTCCATGCTTTAACTCCAGGGTCTACAAGCTAAATAACAAAAACAAATTAAAAATAAAATCAGGTTAACATACATTTAAATTCAAAACCCCTCCCCTATAACTTTTTTCCTTTTTTGAGACAGGGGTGCAGTCTGTTATATAGGCTGGAGTACAGTGGCATAATCAGAGCTCACTGTAGCCTTGACCTCCTGGGCTCAAATGATGCTTGCACTTCAGCCTCCCAAGTAGCTGAGACTACAGGCACACATCACCATATCTAGCTAATTAAAAGAAAAATTTTTTTTTTTTTTTTTTGAGAGACAGAGTCTTGACATGTTGCCCAGGCTGGTCTCCAACTTCTCCAACTTCTGGGTTCAAGCAATCCTTCTGTCTCAGCCTCAAAGTGCTGGGATTTCAGACGTGAGCCACTGTGCCCTCCCACAACTTTTAAATTATGAAGATAATTTACGGACATTTTCATATAAAAGCTACCATAATGCTGCTATTCTAATACAACTATTCTCCTTTGTATATACAGGGTAAAATTTAAGAACATAAAATAATGCATTGTGAAGTCATAATCAAGCCTATATTCCAAACCAATTCAGAGGTAAAGATCTCACATTTTTTTAGAACAACCTAGAGTATAAAATAAAACGTGAAACCAAGTTTAAGCCAAAGGAGGAATCTACAGCAGCACAACAGAAATGTAACACAAAAATGTATATGAGGCCCACACATGAATTTTTAAATTTCCAGTAATGACATTTTAAAAAGTAAAAACAGGTGATACTAATTTTAACATTTGCCACAATATATCTAAAAATTATCATTTTTATACGTAATCTATATAAAAAAATTAATTGGCTATTTTACATTCCTTTTCCCATATCAAGTCTGAAAATCTGGTGTGTATATATAAAACACATCTCAGTTTGGACTAGCCACATTATAAATGCTCAATAGCCACATGTGGCTAGTGGATGCCATACTCAAGAGTGCTAATGTCCACGTTCAATTGGACAAATATTTACTTAACAAAATTACAGATTATATGTAAAAGATTTTCCGGGTCAAATTATAAATTCTCCAATGCCAAATATTGACTGTAAATTTATTATATTTAGAGGGCTAATAAAAAATAATCACTAACTTTAAAATGACAGCCAGTGGAAAACTGAGGTTCATATAGTGACAGGTCTCCAACTTAAAAGAGCACGGACATTTAAAAAATAATTCACTTGGGAGTCAGTTCTTAGAAGCTTGAAATGTATGATATAATAATAAATCCATAATAGTTAATGTCCTAGATCGGGGCTGGTAAACTATGTGCAAATAAAATTTCAATGGAGGCTGAGCTTGGTGGCTCATGCCTATAATCCTGGCCCTTTGTGGGGGCCAAAGGAGGAGGATCAACTGAGACCAGCTTGGGCAACATAGCAAGATCTTGTCTCTACAAAAATTTAATTAGCCAGATGTAGTGGCATGCACCTGTCATCCCAGCCAATCAGAGGCTGAGGCAGGAAGATTGCTTTAGCCTAGGAGTTTGAGACTGCAATGAGCTACGCAGGCCACTGTACTCTGGCCTGGGCAAGAGACTATAAAGTTATTACATTTCTAGTTACTACACTGAAAAAAGTTCCAATGTAATACAGCCATGCCCATTCATTTACTACTTTTTTTGTTCTTTTTTTTTTGAGACGGGGTCTCACTTTGTCACCCAGGCCAGAGTACAGTGGTACAAACACGGCTCACTGCAGTCTCGAACTCTTGGGCTCAAGTGATCCTATCATCTCAGCCTCCTGAGTAGCTGGAACTACAGGCGTGCGTCACGATGCCTGGCTAATTTTAATATTTGTTTGTGGAGGCGGGTTACTACTATGTTGCCCAGACTGGTTTTGAACGCTTGGTCTCAAGCAATCCTCCAGCCTTGGCCTCCTGAAGTGCTGGAATTACAGGTGTAAGCCATTGTGCCTAGACCCTTTACTGCTTTTGTGCCGCAACAGCAAAGCTGAGTAGTTGCAACAGAAATCACGTGGTTCACAAAAGTTAAACCTTTGAAAGTCTGCCAAGCCATCCTATACAATACCATAAAAATTACATAATCCGTATTATACCTGAATTTCAAGGAAAGCCATGAAGTAGTGAAGGAAGGAAAACACATTTTCTTATACTTTCCTAGGCATCGACCTACCCTTAGGCAAACTTCTGAAAGAGGCAAAATCTGTCTTAAATATAAATCCACTTCCCTTCCTCATAGATCCTTTCAGTACACTGATGCTGCTCCATATTCACCTCCATTTTCTACATGTCACGGCAAAATCTCCCAGCTCTCTATGGATCCATTATTTGGAACATGTATCTTTTACTAAATAATTATTTTATAAATTTATCTTCTCTTCTTCCCACCCTCAAGAACGGCAGTTTTCAACTTCTTGGTCTCAGGACTTCTTTATAATCATGTTAGTTTGTAAAGGTTAGTTGCAATGTAAAATCTAAAACCATATAAACTTTTATACTCTGTTACATTAAAATCCCTGATTCCATCTTGGATTTTAAATGAATCTTGTAACATCACACATTAGTTATTCACAAAACGCTGGTTCACTGAGTTATTCAGATCTCCCATCACTGATATATTTGATTATACATAATCAAAAAACTTTATTCATTAATATCAATACTGACACTCATCAGAAAAGTAAGTAGTGGAATACTGTCAAACTCAGAGGAGACAGATGATAGATATAAGTTCTTTTTTTTTTTTTTCAGATGGAGTTTTGCTCTTGTTGCCCAGGCTGGAGTGCAATGGCACGATCTCAGCTCACTGCAACCTCCACCTCCTGGGTTCAAGCAATTCTCCTGCTTCAGCCTCCCAAGTAGCTGGGACTACAGGCAAGTGCCACCATGCCCGGCTAATTTTTTGTACTCAGTAGAGACGGGGTTTCACAATGTTGATCAGGCCAGTCTCAAACTTCTGACCTCAGGTGATCCACCCACCTCAGCCTCCCAAAGTGCTGGGATTATAGGTGTGTGCCACTGTGCCCGTCGGCTTTTTTTTTTTTTTTTTTTTTTGGAGACAGGTTTTGTTCTGTTGCAGGGGCTGGAGTGCAGTGGCGCCATCTTTGTTCACTGCAACCTCCATCTCCCAGATTCAAGCGATTCTCCCACCTTACCCTCCCAAGTAACTGGGTTTACAGGTCTAAGCTGCCGTGACCAGCTAACTTTTATATTTTTTTGTAGTGATGGGGTTTCGCCATGTTGCTCAGGCTGGTCCTGAATTCCTGGGCTCAAGGAGTAGTAGTCCCAGCTACTCGGGTGGCTCAGATGTAGGGATCATCTGGGCTCAGGGAGGATGAGCGTATAGCAAGTCATGATCACACCACTGCATTCCAGCCTGGGTGACAGAGTAAAACCCTGTCTCAAAAAACAACAACAAATCATGATGGTGCATGCCTATAGTCTGAGCTTCTCTGGAAGCTGAGGAGAGGAGATCACTTGAGGCCAGGAATTTGAGGCTGCAGTGAGTTCTGACCACACCACTGCACTCTAGCCTGAATGACAGGGACTCTGTCTTCAGAAATAAGAATAAAGGTCGAGCGTGGTGGCTCACGCCTGTAATCACAGCACTTTGGGAGGCTGAGGCAGGTGGATCACCTGAGGTCGAGAGTTCGAGACCAACCTGACCAACAAGGAGAAACCCTGCCTCTACTAAAAATACAAAAATTGGCCAGGCGGGGTGGCACATGCCTGTAATCCCAGTTACTCAGGAGCGTGAGGCAGGAGAATTGCTTGAACCCGGGAGGCAGAGGTTGCAGTGAGCTGAGATTGTGCCATTGCACTCCAGCCTGGGAAACAAGAGTAGTGAGACTCTGTCTCAAAAATAATAATAATAATAATAATAAATAAATGAAGAGTCCAGTAACTGTTAGTATCATTTGGTGCCACTGCCTTGATTCATACTAGGGAGTTTTACCTACCATTGTTTTCAGTGCAAATATCAACATAGTAAAAAAGTCACAGTGTCTCAGTATGATTATGAAAATAATTTTTTTTTTTTTTTGTGGCAGAGTCTCCCTCTGTCACCCAGGCTGGAGTGCAATGGCACACTCTTGGCTCACGACAACTTCTGCCTCCCGGGTTCCAAGCGATTCTCCTGCCTCAGCCTCCCAAGTAACTGGGATTACAGGTGCGCCGCACCACGCCTGACTAATTTTTGTATCTTTGGTAGAGACAGGGTTTTCACCATGTTGGTCAGGCTGGTCTTGAACTACTGACCTAGTGATCCACCCACCTCGGCCTCCCAAAGTGCTGGGATTACAGATGTGAGCCACTGCACCCGGCCATGAAAATAATTTTGACCTTGCTTTGTACACCATTGCTCTAGACCATAAGCATCTGAGTATAAAGACCAGTCTTAATTATCTCTGCTGTCAGCACCATTTGGCATACTTTCTGGAATAAAGTAGGTACTCAATAAATGCTTCTTAATAAAGTACTTGATGCTCCAGAATTGCCTGTAGTTACCAGACCCTAACAACAAAAATTTCTGGCCAGGCATAATGGCTCACACCTGTAATCCTAACACTTTGGGGGACAGAGGCAGATGGATAACTTGAGCTCAGGAGATCAAGACCTGCTGGGGCAACGTAAGAAAACCTTGCCTCTACAAAAATTACAAAAACTAGCTGGGTGTGGTGGCATGTACCTGTAGTCCCAGCAACTTGGGAGGCTGAGGCAGGAGTATTGTTTTAGCCTGGGAGGCTGAGGCTGCAGTGAGCCATGACTGTTACCACTGCATTCCAGTCTGGGTAACAGAGTAAGACTGTCTCTTAAAAGAAACAAAAGGAAAAATTCCACTCACACTGTTCTGATCTCAGACACTAAGTGAAAGGCAATCAGAGTCTTACACAAGGAGTTTGGAGATCATACGTGGGTCTGCCACAAACTAGCTGTCTCAGTTTTCTCAACTGCAAACTGGTAAGTATGAACTGGATAAATTCTGACCTCTTTTAGGTCTGAATTTCTTTTTTATTAATTAGCCTAGTGGAGTAAACGAAAATGACATAATCATCTGAAACACTGAACTTTTTCAAAAGCCTGTCAGAGCAGTTGGTACCAAAACAGTAAATGGAAATATTCAGGCCGGGAGAGGTGGCTTATGCCTGTAATCCCAGCATTTTGGGAGGCCGAGGTGGGTGGATCACTTGAGATCAGGAGTTCGAGGCCAACCTGGCCAACATGTGAAACCTCATCTGAACTAAAATTAAAAAATTAAAAAAAAAAAAAAATTAAGCCGGGCGCGGTGGCTCAAGCCTGTAATCCCAGCACTTTGGGAGGCCGAGGCGGGTGGATCACGAGGTCAAGAGATCGAGACCATCCTGGTCAACACGGTGAAACCCCGTCTCTACTAAAAATACAAAAAATTAGCTGGGCATGGTGGCGCGTGCCTGTAATCCCAGCTACTCAGGAGGCTGAGGCAGGAGGATTGCCTGAACCCAGGATGTGGAGGTTGCGGTGAGCCGAGATCGCGCCATTGCACTCCAGCCTGGGTAACAAGAGCAAAACTCCGTCCCTAAAAAAAAAAAAGAAAAGAAAAAAAAAAAAAATTAGCCAGATGTGGTGGCAGACACCTGTAATCCCAACTACTAGGGAGGCTGAGGCAGGAGAACTGTTTGAACCTGGGAGGCAGGGGTTGCAGTAAGCAGAGATCATGCCACTACACTTCAGCCTGGGCAACAGAGAGAGACTCAAAAAAAAGAAAATATTCATACAACATGGAAAAAAAATTATTATAGAACTAGTAGGCATCTATTACTCCAAAAAAATTTTTTTGTTGTTGTTTTTCTTTGAGTCAGGGTCTCACCCTTTCCCCTAGTCTGGAGGGCAGTGGCACAATCACAGGGGTTTCACCATGTTAGCCAAGCTGATCTTCAATGCCTGACCTTGGGTGACTCAACCGCCTCAGCCTTCCAAAGTGCTGGGATTACAGGTGTGAGCCACCACACCTGGCCTGCATCATCTCTTTTTACCAACTTTTTTTTTTTTTTTTGTAGAGACTGGTTCTTGCTATTTTGCCAAGGTTGGTCTCAAACTTCTGACCTCAAGCAATCCTCCCACCTCTGCCTCCCAAAGCACTGGGATTACAGGCATGAGCCACTGTGCCTGAAGTAACTTTTTAACAGCTCCTTTCTTTTTTTCTTCTACAGTTGAGCCAATATATATTTTTTAAAGCTCTAAGATTTTCACAATAATTTGCATGATCAGCAATAAGGTAAGGCAGGGCAACCGGCTATATTCACTAATTCAAAATTGTTCATAATCTAGGCAAGAATTGGGATACTTGGTCTTTGCAAAGGGAATTCTGTACACAATGAATAGTGTAGAAAAGAATATTTGCTATATGTGACTTTGCCATATAAAAGCAGAGCCATCACTAGGCAAAACATGATAGTGAAAGAGGAAAATCTCAGAGAGGTCCTCCCATCAATCAATCTGTTGTCAAGTTTCACTCATGGTATCTTGGCTTTGGCATTTTTTGCAGGAACAGTACAAACCTTCATATCTGCAGTCAGAATTCTGTATTCAGTAAAGTCCATAATAAAAATAGGTCTCTAAGAAAACTTAACAATCTTTTACTTAACAATCTTTTCATTAATATTTTAATACAGATGAATATTCTATAAAAACATATTAAAAATGATTCTGAAATACTTGTAGTGCTAATATATTTTTATCCAGAGTATAGAATCACAGTACAATCTTCATATACTTTTACCTTCACAAGTTCTTTAAATACAGCATGCTGAATCATTTTTCTTTTGTTAAGACCAGATGCCATCTCTTCAAGATCAATAGCAGACCTTTATAATGGTGGTTGGTGATTGGGGTAGGGAAGAGAAAATCAATTAAGAAACTCTAAGAAAAAAAAGCTTCTGCTCCAAAGAATGTAAGGCTATTCAGTCATTCATATTAACAGTCTTCCAATTAACATGTATGTAATCACTACAGATTCATAAGTCTAGAACACAAAGAGTTTTAACCATGAAATATTGGATGCAAGACTTTGGTTTTCAAGGATTACACTTGAAATTACAAATATTAATTTGTCCTAATATCACCACAAATAACTAGTTTTATTTACTTTTCTTGCAGCTCATATATTTTACATATCTTTACAACAGAAATCAGAACTACTTTATTTCTAAATGCTTAAATACTGGTAGTCCCACAATTAATCTTGGTGGAACAATAAAAGGAGAGATGTCTAAAGCATGATAAGGGATAAGATTAAGCCGTTAACTGAGCTACCTGTATTGTTCTGTGTGTCCTGCCAACTCAGTGCCTCTCCCAATGAATAAAATAACTGAGACCACACACATTAATTCTTCATTCAAATATGAAACAGAGAAACCAAAAGAACAAAAGAGAATACAGTTCTCCAATAATGAAGGTTGATTAATATCATCTTAAGTCTAAAAAGAATAAAATGGCAGTACTTTTCTATGAAGAGCCTGAACGTTAGAAGGCTTTATATATTAAATCACTATATAGTATTTAATCGAATCCATCCAAATAAAAGACTAGAAAAATAGAAAAAAAAATGGTAACGAAATGAAAATCATATTAGTTTATTCTTTGAACCATCATTATGGAAACGTACTACACATGAACTTGTCCAACATATGAGCTCTAACCCAGCACTTTTGCAGTGCTGCAGAGCACAAATGATTCCTGATAAAGCAAACATTTCTAGTTAGTGCCTCTTTCCAATAAATTAAACTTAGCTATGCCTGTTTTTTACCTGATTAATTTAACTTACTTAACATTTTCTCTTAGTTGCTTCACTAGTTTAATATTAACATCTGCTTCCAACAAAGCGGTACAGACTTCTTTTAGCATAGCATTCAATACCTGAAAGTAAAGAAATAATTGAAATTTAAAGTACCCAATGTATCATTTCAGTTCCCTAAAAACAATAGTTGATCACTTATATAACCATAGCTTAATAAAATAACACTACACTACTGGGCTTTTCAGTTATTTCTGGAGAAATAATTTTATTAAATGTTTAGTCATTTTGTCAAAATAAGAAACCCCATTTAGTTTCATACACCCACGTATTAATCACCACAATTTTATTCCTATATAAAAGTAATTACAGGCCGTGCACAGTGGTTAACACCTGTAATCCCAGCACTTTGGGAAGCTGAGGTGGGCAGATGACTTGAGGCAAGGAGTTCAAGACCAGCCTGGTCAACATGGTGAAACCCCATCTCTACTAAAAATACAAAAATTCACTGGGTATAGTGGCATGTGCCTATAATCCCAGCTACTCAGGAGGCTGAGGCAGGAGAATCACTTGAACTCAGGAGGCAGAGGCTGCAGTAAGCCAAGATCATGCTACCACACTCCAGCCTGGGTGAGAGTGAGACTTTGTCTCAAAATAAAATAACACAACAAAAAATGTAATAATAAAGACAATATTCAAGCCAAAAAAAGTTACTACATAATAGATGTTGCCTTTGATGTTTTCTACATTATTGAAGAGCTCCTGTTGCTAATATGTAGTGGTATATAGTCACAATATTTGCTCTTCTTAACTGGACAACTATAGAGGTAAATGTGACAGAAGAAAGTTACCCAGTCTTGCCATTTTTACTTGGAGCAGAAAAATACTGTTGGAAAGGAGACTATCCTCCATTAATAACTTATTATTATCACATTTGTTGAATTGCAAGGCACTGTAGTTAAAAGGTCATAAAATAAAAAGTCTTAAGAAAAGAGGCTTTAGCCACTCATGCATATGAAGTGCTCACACACTAGAATGTAAGCTCTATGAGGGTAGGAATTTTAGTCTATTTTGTTCACCACTGTATCGCTGGTGCCAGCAAAACTGTTCGTAAAAACATAGGCCCTCAAATATTTATTCAATGAACCCTCTCCTTCAACTTACTTCGTAGGCTTATTAGTTTTCTTTATCCCTCATTAAACGGGTCTGATAAAACTGGAACTGATCTTTCACTAGAGGGCTTTCTCTTTGTTAATCAGTTAGCAGCACAGTATCAAGAACAGATAAGCTGAAAATTTAAGCAACAGATGTTACCCTACTTTCCACTAAGCACTCCTCCCCTGGTTTTCTTTCTACTACAAAGGCAGAGAGCATAAGGGCTACTACACAACAGGGAAAATGGTTTGGAAAGTTGATTTATTCTGAATTACAAGACCAAACAATGATTTGTGATTTATTGTTTAATAAGAATTATTAGAAAAAACCCTGGATGAGGAATTAGGAAAAAAAGATTCTAATCCTGGTTCTTCCAAATAAACAATCACATGAAACTGACTTTCTGTTTTTGTTAAACAAGAGGCTGAACTAAATGATCTCTAAGATGGTTTCAAATTATTTAACTATCGAGATCATATTCTGCGTTAGAATTTGTTTTCTAACCTCCAAGTTAGAAAGTTCATTTGATACTTAAAAACATTTTCTATGATAAATGCTATTTTCCTATTTTATACACTAAGCAATCTAAGGTTGAGATGCCCAAATTTACATCGCACAGCTACTAAATTGCTGCAGTGAGACGTGAGACTCTAACAAATGTTGTCTAACACCAAATTCAGTACATTTCCTTTTTTTTTTTTTTTTTTTTTTTAAGAGAAACATTGTGTTTAATGGTAAAGCTTAGCACACCCCAGCACCAGGAATGGTATGGAGTCACCGCAGCAGGGACAGGCAGGTGACCCCACAGAGCCTCACATGGCGAAGAGGATGAGGAAGGCGACCATCAAACAGAAGAGCCCCATGGCCTCAGACAGGGCAAAGCCCAGAATGGCGTAGGAGAAGAGCTGCTGCTTGAGAAATGGGTTCCTGGCATAGCCAATGACCAAGCTGCCAAACACCGTTCCGATGCCAGCCCCTGAACCAGCCACACCAACTGTGGCTGCCCCAGCACCAATAAACTTGGCTGCTGTGTCAATGTCCCAGGAGACAACACTGGTCTGGAACTCCCGTTGGGCCACCTGGAGTGGGGAGCTGCTGCAGGAAGGCTGTTTAGATGAATTCTCTGGGCTATTCAAGAAGGAGGCAGGCACAGGCCTGATTAGACCCCTGGCACAACAGCGGATCAGAGCCGGAGAAATGAGTAATGCCCCGGTGATCTGCATTTTTCAGTCTCCCAGCTTTAGCCCTAGGTCTCCCTTTTCCATTGTCAATACAAAATATAAAGTATACTTGTGAACCATAGACATCTTTTTCAATTAATAAACCATTAAGATACAACCTGTGGGGGACAAATGGGAGAAAGAAGTATCTTAAAACAATATAGCTAAGGAGCAGCTTACAAAATCTGCAAAAAACTGAAGATTTCAAAAAAAATGAATCAAAACAGACAAGATGCAAATGCTAACCTTTTATAAGAATGCTAAATAAAAGTCACAGAGAAAATGACAGATAATTGAATACCAGTAAGTTGGGAAAAATAAAAAACAAATGAATCAATAAATAAAAGGACAGATAAGCAGAGGCCTCGCCAAGAAGAAAGCAGCAGGATAATAAAATTTTAAGTCTATATCAATAAAAAAAACAAAAGTACAGTTCCAGATTTAAGCCACTTTCAAAGGATAAAACATGTTATTTTTCATTTAAGTTAAGGTCAGTTTTGTTTTGGATTTTTTTTGGGAAAATACAGAAAGTCAAAGCAAATTTGAAGTTGTAGTTAATTTCTCAATAAAACACTACTTACTGTATCCACTTTTTTTTTTTTTTTTTGAGACGGAGTTTCACTCATGTTACCCAGGCTGGAGTGCAATGGCACGATCTCGGCTCACCGCAACCTCCGCCTCCTGGGTTCAGGCAATTCTCCTGCCTCAGCCTCCTGAGTAGCTGGGATTACAGGCATGCACCACCATGCCCAGCTCCTTTTTTGTATTTTTAGTAGAGACGGGGTTTCACCAGGTTGACCAGGATGGTCTCGATCTCTTGACCTCGTGATCCACCCGCCTCGGCCTCCCAAAGTGCTGGGATTACAGGCTTGAGCCACCGCGCCCGGCCACTGTATCCACTTTTAAGTTTTTATCTACAGGTATTAAGTCTACATCAAAATAAATATAAATATAGGGAATATTAAAAATCCATCTTCCCAATGCTAGTGATCATACACAAGCATATATATTTCATATATTTTACATACCTCTTCATTAATAATGGTGGCATTGCTCAATGAGCGTAATGCTGATGTTATTTTTCTTCCAAGGTCTGCTAGAACCATCTTGACAGCTTTAAGATGTACCTACAAAGAACTCTAGAAAGGAAAAAAATTAAATGAAAATAATCAGTTTCAATTCCCATGACTAAAGAATTCTAAAGAGTATTTACGTTCAAATTACTCTAGCGTTTACATACTGTAATTTCACCTTCCATAGCCTCAACCTGTGCTTCAATAAAGTCATGCCATAAAGATAAAACTGCTACTTGGTTATGATGGCTTACATTCAAATACTTAATTGGAATCTTGTATATGAATCAGCAAATTTAACACGTCAAATAATATCCTTTGAGGAAATAATGACATAATCGCACATTAAGTAAGTTCTTTTTTTGGCATAAAACTTTGGAATAACTGAATTTTGTATCATGCACATTTTTAAATTAAAAGAGGAAAAATGGTGAAATCTCCAGGAATATTGCCTAATTTTCCACATTAAAGGACTCTGCAAACTATTTTGATTATTGCTCCTAAGCAAAAACAAAAAAGGAAAAAAAAGGTTTTAATTAATAACTTTTCTAATACAAAAAAAGCAATTGTTGAGCTATTAGCTATATTATGGCACTGCACTAAGTGATTCCACGTACATGATTTCATTTTATTCTTCTAACCATCAAGGAAAGAGGTATATTATTTTACTCTTCTATCTTTTTTTTTTTTGATACACGGTCTCACTCTGTTATCCAGGCTTCAGTGCAGTAGCGTGATCACAGCTGACTGCAGCTTCAACTTCCTGGGCACAGGCAATCCTCCTGCCTTAGCCTCCCAAGTAGCTGGGACCACAGGTGCATGCTACCATGCCCAGCTAATTTTTTTTAATTATTTCAAGAGACGGAGTCTCACTATATTACGGTGCCAAGGCTGGTACTCTTCCCATTTTAAAGCTGTTTCTGATTCCAGGAAAACTCTAAAATAAGATAACGATTTAAGTTATCATTTATTATTAATAATAATTATTTGAAAAAGCCCTGGATGAGGAATCGAAAAAAAATTCTAATCCTGGTTCTTCCAAAAAATAGTCACATGCAACAGACTTTCTGTTTCAGTTAAATAAGAGGCTGAACTAGTCAAAAACCCTTTCCAGCTCTAAAATGTTACTGTTTTATAAAGTATTATATATTAGATCTACTTACTACTTGTAAAAATTCAAGCGCTTACGAATGATAAGCAAATATGATTTGTATCCCCTGCCCTCAAGATGCTTATCTACTAGCTAGTAGGACAAGGCATACAAATGAACACTAAAATAAATACTAAGACAGAATTCCTCCTGTCTGATGGCTTACTAACAGGGACATCAGCTTTTCCTGCCTTCAAACTGAAACACTGGTTCTTCGTGGGTCTCAAGCCTTTAGCTTAAAACACCAATGGCTCTCTGAGTTCTTAGGCCTTCAGATTCAGACTGGATCTACACCATGTGCTCTCCTGGGTCTCCAGGTTACCAACTCATCCTTCAGATCTTGAGACTTAGTCTCCATAATGGTCTGAGCCAATTCCTTATAATAAATATCTATCTTTCTTTCTCTCTCTCTCTCTCTGCATACACACATATATCCACCATCTGAGATTCTGCTTTTCTGGAACAAGAGACGAAAAAAAAAAGAAAGAAAGAAACAGGAAGAAAAAAGCCAGGCACAGTGGCTCATGCCTGTAATCCCAGCACTTTAGGAGACCAAGGAAGGAGAATCACTTGTGCTCACAAGTTGGAAACCAGCCTGGGCAACATAGCAGAACCTCATCTCTTAAGAAAAAAAAAAAAAAGTAGCCAGGCATGGTGGCACATTCCTGTAGTCCCAGCTACTCGGGAAGCTGAGGGGGGTACTGCTTGAGCCAAGGAAGTCATGATCACTCCACTGTACTCCAGCATGGGTGACAAAAAAGGAAAGAAAAAGCATTTTAGACTAAGGCAGAGTGGTACGGGCTTTATTGGAAAGACTAAGTATGAATTTGGTCCTGAAATAAGAGTAGAATTTGGATAACTGGAGAAGACAAAATTCCATTTATGAAATGGAATTAGCAGAAATGGAGAGAGAGTTAAGTCATCTGGGACATACTTATGCCTTATATATGCACTGTACTTATAAATCACTGGGCATTATTTAAGGAACAGGAAATAAAACATTCTGGTCAGGACAGAGGGCTATACAGTTAGAGGGAAAGAGAGCTTTCAAAGGGCTCTAAAAACAAGGTCTAGGGAATATCAATTTTCCAATATAAACAATATTGGCAGAAAAGCTAACTGTTCAAAACAACTGTTTTCGCCAGGTGTGGTGGCTCATGCCTGCAATCCCAGTACTTCGGGAGGCTGAGGCGGGTAGATCACAAGGGTCAAGAGATCAAGACCATCCCGGCCAACATGGAAAAACTCTGCCGCTACTAAAAATACAAAAATTAGCCAGGCGTGGTGACGGGCACCTTAGTCCCAGCTACTCGGGAGGCTGAGGAAGGAGAATCGCTTGTACCTGGGAGGTGGAAGCTGGAGTGAGCCGAGATCATGTCACTACACTCCAACCTGGGCAATAGAGCGAGACTCCAGCTCAGAAAAAAACAAAACACAAAAAAATCAGCTGTTTTGGTAACCCTTCCAAGCTAAGCTAGTCTAACTTAGTCAACCAAGATTATCCAGATTAGATCCCTTCTACAGAATACACAGGAGATTAAAAATAAGAGAAAACAGGGCTGGGGTGGTGGCTCACGCCTGTAATCCCAGCACTTTGGGAGGCTGAGGTGGCATTTAAGACCAGCCTGGTGAACATGGCAAAACCCTGTCTCTACTAAAAAAACAAACAAAAATTAGCTGGGCATGGTGCCAGGCACCCATAATTCCAGCTACTAGGGAGGCTGAGACAGGAGAATCAACTGAACCTGGGAGGTGGAGGTTGCAGTGAGCCAAGATCGCGCCACTGCAATCCAGCCTGGGCAACAAGAGGGAAAGTCGGTATCTAAATAAATAAATAAGACAAACAGGAAGATGAAATAGCTGACTCATTCACCATAGAGAAAGTAGAAGGTGAATCAAAAACAGGCAGAAAGGGAAAATGCATTCAAGGACCTACCACTGGTAAACAGATATCCCAGGCTGAGCTATAAATCAAACACTACACTTTCACTCAAGTACAATTTTGTAATTTAGAACTTTGAAAAAAAAACTTACTACCAATAATTGATGAAATTGAAAAAGAAATTGCTTACCATAAAAGATTTTCTTACAATTACATTGTTACGTATCCTGAGAGCCAACTACTTCATGGAAAAGATCCAGGACTTTTTATTTCTTATCCCATACCTATTATACAAAACAACTATTGATCCTTAAGTTATTATTCTTCATTTAAGAAATAAGATTCAGATATTTCAGTTCATCTCCTTTACTATGGTGGTACTAGGAGTGACATAATCCTACTTTTATGACACCACAATTAACTTTTTTAGAGATCATATCATAAACAAATCATCCTTCATTTCAAAAAGCTATACTAGGCCAGGCATTGTGGCTTATACCTGCAATCCCAGAACTTTAGGAGGTTGAGGCAGGCAGATCACTTGAGGTCAGGAGTTCAAGACCAGCCTGGCCAACATGGTGAAACTCCATCTCTACTAAAAATACAAAAATTAGCAGAGTGTGGTGGTGCATGCCTGTAGTCCCAGCTACTCAGGCAGCTGAGGCAGGAGAAATCGCTTGAACCCAAGAGGCATAGGTTGCAGTGAGCTGAGATCACGTCACTGTACTCCAGCCTGGGCAACAGAGTGAGACTCCGTCTTCAAATAAATAAATAAATAACAGAGTGAGACTCCGTCTTCAAATAAATAAATAAATAAATAAGCAAGCAAGCAAGCAAGCTATACTAGTTAACTTTTTCACAGCAAACTCTAGGAAGCGTACTTTTACTTTTTAAATTATTTTAGATTCAGAGGGTATGTGTGTGTTTGTTACATCGGTATACTGTGTAATGGTGGGGATTGGACGTAAAGTGTACACATCACTCAAATACTGAACATTGAACCCAAAAGGTAATTTTTCAATCCTCAGTCTCCTCCCAATCTTCCCCATTTTGGAGTAGTCTGTTATTTTCATCTTTATATCCATGTGTACCACTGTTTAGTTCCCACTTACAAGTGAGAATGAGATATTTGATTTTCTGTTTCTGAATTAGTTCACTGAGGATAGTTCACTGAGGATAATGGCTTCCAGCTCCATCCGTGTTGCTGCAAAAGACATGATTTCATTCTTTTCATGGCTGCCTAGTTAGTTGTTTTTTAAATTTTTTTTTTTTTAAAGCTAGTCAAATTTAGCAGTTGGGGGTTGTATACCAACTTAAGTGACATTAATGTGTGGTTTTTATTTTTTTTTTTTTATTTTTTTTTAATTTTCGCTTTTTTTTTTTTTTTTTTTTTTTGAGACGGAGTTTCGCTCTTGTTACCCAGGCTGGAGTGCAATGGCGCGATCTCGGCTCACCGCAACCTCCGCCTCCTGGGTTCAGGCAATTCTCCTGCCTCAGCCTCCTGAGTAGCTGGGATTACAGGCACGCGCCACCAGGCCCAGCTGATTTTTTGTAGTTTTTTAGTAGAGACGGGGTTTCACCGTGTTGACCAGGATGGTCTCGATCTCTTGACCTCGTGATCCACCCGCCTCGGCCTCCCAAAGTGCTGGGATTACAGGCGTGAGCCACCGCGCCCGGCTTTTTTTTTTGTTTGTTTTTAAGATGGGGTTTCACTGTGTTGGTCAGGCTGGTCTTGAACTTCCGACCTCAGGTGATCCGCCTGCCTTGGCCTCCAAAGTGCTTGGATTACAAGCGTGAGCCACCACGCCCCACCAACATTAATGTTAATAAGTTCTGATAACCCACTACCATCGGACCAGCCTAATTCTTAAATATAAATCTAACTTTCCATTTAAACTGGTTGTTTTAAATTCAAAAATTTTTTAAACTTCTGTGAGGTTTTCCAATATACTTTTCCTTTTGTAAGTTCTTACTGGCAGCGTATTTTAAAACATTTTTGCCTTAAATTAAAAAAATATTTTATTATATACTACATGAATACATATATTTTTAATATATAAAATAAAATCTGGCCAGGCCCAGTGGCTCACACCCATAATCCCAGCACTTTGGGAGGCCAAGGCAAGGCAGGTGGATCACCTGAGGTCAGGAGTTCGAGACCAGGCTGGCCAACGTGGTGAAATCCCATCTCTACTAAAAATACAAAAATTAGCCAGTGTGGTGGCGTGTGCCTGTAATTCCAGCTTTCAGGAGGCTGAGGCAGGAGAATCGCTTGAACCAGGAGGTCGGAGGTTGCAGTGAGCCATTGCAACCAGACTGAGGGACAAGAGAGAAACTCACTCCAGACTGAGGGACAAGAGAGAAACTCTGTCTCAAAAATAAATAAATAAATAAATAAAACAAAATTCTGCATTTCAGTAGAGGAGTAAGAACTCTAATAATACCTTTTACTTAGTGTTTCCTCTACAATGTCCAAGAACGATGTGTTCCTGAAAACTTCTTGTTAGAATTTTGCTAAAAATCTCAATGACTTCATTGCATACAGACGTAAAGTCCTCATAATGGACCCTGTAAGGCCCCCTCAAAACACAAGCACACAAGAATGATTTTAATCATACTGACCTCCTTGCTATTGCTGCTACACATTTCTACCTCAGCACGTCAGTACTAGATGGCATGCTCTTCCTCTGCTTGACAAGGTAACTCCCTCTCTCATTTCCTTCAGATCTGTCCAGATCCTATTTCTCAGTGAGGTCTTCCCTAATCACCTAGTAACTGCGACTCCCTCCCCTTTATTCTTTTCCTATTGTTCTATTATCAACTGACATATGGTTTATTTATATTATTTGGCATTTATAATCTCACTGTTGAAATGTAAGCTGTGGCCGGCACGGTGGCTCATGCCTGTAATCCCAGCACCTTGGGAGGCGAAGGCAGGGGGACTGCCTGAGATAAGGAGTTCGAGACCAGCCTGCCCAACACGGCAAAACCCTGTCTGTACTAAACATACAAACATTAGCCAGGTGTGGTGGCAGATGTCTGTGATCCCAGCTACTTAGAAGGCTGAGGCATAAGAATGGCTTGAACCCAGGAGGTGGAAGTTGCAGTGAGCTGAGACTGTGCCATTGCACTCCAGCCTGGGTGAAGGAGCAAAACCCCACCTCGGGGGAAAAAAAAAAAAAAAAAAAAAAGAAATGTAAGTTGCATGAGGGCAGGGATTTTTGCCTCTTTTGCTCTCTCTTGTGAGCTCATTGTTTTATCTATCCTCAGCCTTATAAAGTAAATCCTTGCTCCATAATGAACTAAATTTACTTTTCTCAAAAATGAACATAATGAGTGAATGGAATGATATATTTAAGACCTTCGGGGAAAAGTGAGACCAGAGAACCAAAGTCATGAAAGGCATTGCAAATATCTGTTAAAAGCCACTAAAATAAATCAATAGAAATAATACAATGAATCAAAAGAAAATCAATAACTTGGGTAATTTATACTGTACATTAAATATATCTATTTGTCATTACTTATAACTCTTCTTCAGAATTTCCCTGCCATGCATTTCCAACAAGATACTTAAAAATTAACCTCACCATGTTCTAATATGTATGCTAAAGTGGAAAACACCTTTTGTATTGTGTTAATAGCTAAGCCTACATCTCAGATTGGAGGAATCTACAATTCAGGTACACTCTCAAGATTCTCTTGACTAACTAAAAAGATTTACAGACATAAATCTGTATATGGTAGAACTTCACACAAGAATCTCAGATGGGGCTTTTAGAAAGGTGATTACCACTTAGTACTTCTACAGTCGAACATCTATTATCTCACTCCACTCTCACGATGATTTTATGACATAAGTAGGGTAGAAATTAGAACAGACATTCTCTGCCAAAAAAAAAAAAAAAAAGTAAAATGACTTTCCACAGTCCTTTGGCTACACAGCCTTAAGTCCTAGAGTATGAATGATGCTTTAAATTACAGGGTTGAATACACCCACTGGAAACTGCAGGGACAAATTTTGCTGCTATGCCCTAATAGGAGAAATCATATTTTAATCATATTTAAAGATGTACATGTCTCTTTGTGGAGGAGTGATTGCAGTGTTCAGAAAGAACTGGTATGTATCACTGCAATCAGAACAGTACATACAAGGACTGACCCTGGCTTGAGTCACAGAGTCTTCTAACTGGGGTCTGACTAGGATTTGGATAGTGAGCAATGGAAACAGGCTGAAGTTTGGGGTGCCCTAAGTAAGGCAAGCACAGGGCCAAGTATCACACTTACCTGCTGCAGTGTGAAGTACTGGAAAGAGGATAGATTTTGGAGTCTGAGAGACTTGGATTCAAATCCTAGCTCTGTTAAATACTGGCTGTGTTACTTTGAGCAAGTTACTTAATCTCTCTGAGCCTTACTTTCCTCACCTGCAAAGTGGAGATAATACCATTACCAAAGTAGTTACCCTGAAGGGCTACTGTGAGGATTAAATGAGATAATATGTATAAAGCTGTCTTCGAAAATCTAGCAATATTAACTGCTAACTTCCTTCCTATTTTTAGTGATACCAACTATCTCTTTCTGTATTATCTTGAGTGTAAATAAGCTGGAAATTTTCTAAACAATCTTACTAAAGTATCTGTCCATCATCCAGGAATCACTCCTGGAATCTTTAAAATTTGGTGCCAATTACAAGTGCCAGATTATTATTCAACAGAAGCTGCAGTCTCCAAAAAGCCATCTCTGTCTACGTAATTATAAATATTCCTATCACATTTGTCTGATCTGAGATTATATAGAGTCTAATGATTAGATACGTCAAATTCTATTACAACAAAACCCCTACAAAAACAGTTCTTTCTTCTAAGTGCTTGTTAATGACTTTTTGAATTAATATTAGCCTCAAGAACTAAATATACTTACAAAAATTACTTCTACATAGTACAGTCAGCCTTCTGTATCTGGGGCTTCAAAACCATGGATTCAACCAACCACAAATCAAAAACATTCAGAAAAAAAAATTCTGTCTGCAGTGAAGAACATGTACAGACTTTTCTTGTCATTATTCCCTAAAGAATACAGTATAACAAGTATTTACTTAGGAATATAAATATGGTATAACAACTATTTACATTTTGTATTATGTATTATAAATAATCTACAGATACTTTAAAGTATAAGGGAGGATGTGCATAGGTTATATGCAAATACTATGCTATTTTACAGCAGGGACTTGAGCATCCTCTGATTTTGGTATCCATGAGAGGTCCTGGAATCAATTCCCCCACCAGATACCAAAGGACATTGTATACTTTTCTTTTCCTTTTTTTTTTTGGAGACAGAGTCTCAGCTCACTGCAACCTCTGCCTCCAGGGTTCAAGCAATTCTCCTGCCTCAGCCTCCCGAGTAGCTAGGACTACAGGCGCATGGCGCCATTTTAGTAGACAGGGTTTCACTATGTTGGCCAGGATGGTCTCAATCTCCTGACCTCGTGATCCGCCTGCCTCGGCCTCCCAAAGTGTTGGGATTACAGGCATTAGCCACTGCGCTCGGCCAGGACACTATATATTTTTCTATAATCAAAAGCTAATAAACATTATTTGCTTTTCTGGTTTTAATACTAAATATTTTTCTTAATTTTGCACAGCATATGTGTTCATGGTCTAGGACCACAGAAGAGTAACGAAATGGCCTATAGGTACTGTATTTAGTAAAATATATCTTAATGACTAACTTTATAATGTTAATTATGACTTTCAAATTTAGGAATTGTTTTTCATACTGAATCTACTTATTATCCAAGGAACCAATTCGCCTTTATGTTCTATGATTACAAAATGATATACGTTCATTGTAAAAGTTAAAACATTACAGAAATATTTAAGGTAGAAAATATAATTCCCCTAATTCTACCTGCTCTCCTGCCATAGTAACAACCAACAAAAATTAAACATATAGTCCCATGGATTGTATTTTCTAGGTGTATTAATTTAAGCAAGGTTTCCCGAGAATTATTATTTGGGGGAAGTAAGAAAGAGAACAAAACTTAGGGAAATTCTTTTGTAAAATATGCTTGCTAATGCTAAAAACACGCTTAAATGCAAAAGGCAGACTACAAAACTGCATATGCGGTATAATCCGTCTTTTGTTAAACAGAGTCTAAAAACAAGTATTAAAAAATATTAGCCATCGGCCAGGTGCAGTGGCTCACGCCTTTAATCCCAGCACTTTGGGAGGCCAAGGTGGACGGATTATGACGTCAAAAAATCGAGACCATCCTGGCCAACATGGTGAAACCCTGTCTCTACTACAAAAAAAAAAAAAATTATCTGGGCATGGTGGCGCATGCCTGTAGTCCCAGCTACTCGGAAGGCTGAGGCAGGAGAATTGCTTGAACCCAGGAGGCAGAGATTGCAGTGAGCTGAGATTGTGCCACTGCACTCCAGCCTGGTGCCTGGCGACAAATCAAGACTCTGTCTCGAAAAAAGAAAAAAAAAAGGAATATTAGCCATCAAGGAATTATAAATCAAAATCTTAATGAGATATCATCCAAACAAATACTTATACATGAATAGTCATAGCAGCATTATTCATAATAGCCAAAAGTATAAGCAATCCAAATATCCTTCAACTTATAAATGGATAAGTAAAATGTGGAATAAAATACAATGGGGTATCAGTAGGCAATAAAATCCTTTAAAATTGTATACTGTAGGTGAACTGTATAAGAATTATATATACATACATATACACATATATATATATATATATATTTTTTTTTTTTTTGAGACAGAGTCTCCTTCTGTCACCCAAGCTGGAGTGCAGTGGCACCGTCTCAGTGCACTGCAACCTTCACCTCCTAGGTTCAAGTGATTCTCCTCCCTCAGCCTCCCGAGAAGCTGGGACTACAGGTGCTTGCCACCATGCCCGGCTAAGTTTTTGTATTTTTAGTAGAGATGAGGTTTCACCATGTTAGCCAGGATGGTCTTGACCTCCTGACCTTGTGTGATCTGCCCACCTTGGCCTTCTAAAGTGCTGGGATTACAGGTGTGAACCACAGCTCCAGGCCAAGAATTATATTTTAATGAACTGTTAAAATAACATTTGTCATATCTGGATGGTGAATAACTAGCAATTTTTGTTTTCTTACTTTTTTTCAGTAATGACTGAGAGTATTATTTTTTAAGTCAAGGGAAAATTATTTTCCAAAGTGCTCCTTTTGAGCATTAGAGTGCAACTAGTCAACAGACTAGAGGCTGGGATGGAGTTGCCACCTGCATTCATTTACTCATTCATTAAACACCTACTTTGTAATCCAGAAGTTGTCCCAGCATGAGAGAAGTTCTAACACCTAATCAAATACAACGGTTTAACACAAGACTCCCTTCAAAACATAAATTATGCATCATACCACCTCTGCTTTAATTTAGAACCAAAGGTTATAATCAATTATATCAAGAAGTATCAAGCAATTTTCTCTTCATTCAAGTAATTGTTTTTCAAATTTTTAAACTCATTTTGATATTTAAAATAATAACACAGCACCAATTCAGAGTTTAGCAGCAAAAAAGTTATGCCAAAAAAAAAAAATCAATTAGCAATCAATTAGTCATAACTCAAAAACACTGGGGATCATTTCTTTATGATACTTTTTGGCTATGAAGTCAACCATAAAAAAGAATCTTTACATAAAATGCTACCAAGAGGAAAATTAAAATGAAAATTTTAAAAAATTCATTGGAAATGGTTGGCCTTAAAGTTGAAAAGAAAAAGGAAGACTGAAAAAAAAAAAAAAAGGAAAAGAAGGGATAAGAGGCATATGCTCAAGCAATGGGTTATCTCAATGACATTTAGATAATGCTTATCAGCTAAAAATTAAATGCTCAATCAGAATCTCCAAAGATAGTAAGGTAAAAACATTTTAGGGGGACTAGCCTCATCTACATTCTCAATCTGGAGAGCAAAACAAGGCATTTATGATTTGAAAACTTTCACTAGCTATATTGATATGCAGCTAGGGTTCATAATCACTACATTAAATATTTAATAACATGCCCCAAAGAAAACCAGAGAATAAGAAATCTGTTCTCAACCTTAAAAACATCTTCAGAGACAGTGCAACACCTTAGAGGGAAAAAACTGAACAGCCAGGACACTACATGCACTAGCCATACTCCATAAGGCTAGTTGAGACAAGATGTGGGCTTGAAGTAGAGAAACAGAAGACGAAACCAGGGTTAAGGGCTAGGTCATGAGGCAGAATCTAATGACCAAATGGTTATGGTGACTGAAGGAAAAAAAAAAGGCAAAAATGATTACAGTATCTCTAGTTTTTATAACCAGGTGGCTAGTGATGCCATTAACCAATGAATGGAAGGCAAAAAGAGAAGGTGGTTTCAACGTCAGAAAAAGGAGTTAATAGAGAAAAGATCAAAGGGACCTAAATTATTTTTAATGTTTTACTTTTTATGATGGAAGTGTACACAGATATTCATGTTCATTTTATTATCCCTCCCAACTAGCTGGGACTACAGGCAGCACGACTATGCCCAGATAATTTTTGTATTTTCTGTAGAGACAGGGGGGTTTCACCATGTTACCCAGGCTGGTCTTGAACTCCTGAGCTAAAGCAATCTGCCAGCTTCACCCTCCAAAGTACTGGAATGAGCCACTGCTCACAGCCCTTATTATCCTTTCTAAAATTTAACCTACATATATCACAAATTTCAAGTCACAAGAGGTCAAAACTAAAAAATGCACTGAGAATCACTGCTTTTATATACTTTTGTACGCATGACATACGTCGCAATAAAAAAAAAAAAGGAAGGTGAAGACAGCACATTTGGTTTTGGACCTACTGAGTTTGCAGGTTTTAGGGGGAAGTACAGAACTATTCTTCACAAGAGGGAGGCTAAAGAATAAAGTCTAGGCTGGGCATGGTAGCTCATGCCTGTAATCTCAACGCTTTGGGAGGCTGAAGCAGGCAGATCACTTGAGGTCAGGAGCTCAAGACCAACCTGGCCAATACGGTAAAATCTTCGTCTCTACTAAAAATACAAAAAATTAGCTGGGCATGGTGGCAGACATCTGTAAACCCTGCTACATGGGAGGCTGAGACAGGAGAATCACTTGAACCTGGCAGGCAGAGGCTGCAGTGATCCGAGATGGCCCCACTGCACTTGAGTCTGAGCGACAGAGTGAACAAGGTTTGGAAAAGAATAAGGCTTGGAAACGAAAAGAATAGGTTTGTATATGGTTGGCATATAAGGACAATGCCATGGAAGCCATGGATGTAAGTGAGAAGACTTAAGGAGAGTCTGTGGAAGGCCATTTGGGTTACAGCAATGACTAAGGGCCAACTAAAAGGAGAATGTTAACTAAGACTGAAAATAACCAAAGGTTTTACTAATTCCCTTTCCCTTTCTCCAGGGTACACAGAAGAAAATCAGTTTTTAAAAGGCTATATTTATGGTTATCTTGCTGTAATCCTGTGGCCGGTCCAGGATTTCCAAATAGATGGGATTAAAGGGAGTAATCTGGAAGGAAGGCTTGAAGATGCTTTTGCATAGTACTCTATACGAAGGTAGAAAACACCAACTGGCCATATCAAAAAACTGAGGGAGACGGATTTGAGGGAAACTTTGGCACCACCATTGCTATGTTCTAGACACTAAATCAAAACAAATCTCTTACCTAATCTCCTTTCTTCCTCATAACAAGCCAATTAGGTAGATGAGAGTATTGAGGCTAGATTGGAATAGCAACTGGCTCAGGGTCACAAATCACCTAAGGAGCTCTTTGGCTGTCCCAAAGCTTTCTACGCTTCTTTATATGCAACCAGTTCCTACAGCTCTTTACATGTAACTAGTGTTTCTCATTACACATCTTGATATAATGTATATTTACGTGCATTAGCTGCTCAATGGCGGAGTTAATGTCATTCATTTCTGTATCCCTGTAGCCAAAAACAAGTATATATTTTGTTGAAGTAAGCATGTAAAGGAATCAGGTGAGGATGGCATGAAGAAAGCCACGAGGGGAAAGTTTCAAGAAATGGATGGTCAGCAGCGTCAATCGGTACGGAGAGAGCCATCAAGTCTATCTTAAATCACCATTGGCATTGAACTGATACTCGTATTCATTTACTGAACGTCTACTACACGCAGGACGTCGTGTTAAGCACTACAAACACATAGGAAAATGAAGTCTGGTACAAGTAAAAAGATTTTCGGGGAAGTAGCCTCATCTAAATTCTTGCTCAGGAAAGCAAAACGAAGACTCAGGCCTGCAATTGCCTACATCTATTTGGCTCAGGTAAATCTGAAGACAACTTAAAAAGGTCACAGCGAATTTTTTAATAAAACTTCTCATGGAAGACAAGAGATAAAGAAGGGCCACAAGAGATAAAGCAGCACCTCAGTCTCGGTAACTACGGCCGGTGGCGAGGGAGGCCGACTTCCCCCGGAATCTCTCGCCCCCTGACAGCAGGGCTGGGGCTGCCCCTAGCTGCCCCTCAATAGTCTGAGGCTGGAAAAAGCAGACACTTACCGCAAAAGACACCGCTAACGCCGTGGCCCTAAGGGGCCAGGAATTCCTTAGCGAGGCCCCACACCGTGGGAAGAAACCAAAGAAAGCCGGGAGCAGACAGACAGGTACCACCCCACAACCCAATTTCCCGAACTAGATAAACTAGGGTCCCAACGCCCAGCGCCGCGTCGCCAACTCCCACCAGCTGGAAGACCGACGAGTGCCACCGAACCTTCCGCCCAATGGGGAAACGTCACCATTCCGCATAGTCCAGCCTCTCTAGAGGAGGATCTACTTCCGCTTCCGGGACACACTGCTGCGTTTCTCCTGCGCGTCTACCGAAACAATTTAGATGTTTGCTTCCGCTGGTTTTGGTTTCAGTTTCCTACCGCTGAATAACTGAGGTAGAAAAGTTAGTGGTAAAATAGGATGCTGTCTAGGGACGTGATTTCGGGGAAGAAGTCAGGCTTCGACGAGGCTCTTTAAGAAAAGTTAGTAGGCGGAACACTCCCAGCTAAGAGCGGCAAGATGAAAGATGGAGGTGTGATTGAAGGAAGGGATCCCCGGGCGCACGTGAGACCTCCGTGGGAGGGCGGGGCTCAGGGCTTCGCAGACTAGAGGCGTGTTCCGCGGAGGGTGGGGCGATGTCTGCCGGCGCTTGCGCAATGCCAATCAGTGTCTGCGCAGCTTGTTCCTGCAGCGTAAAATTTCCTACTGTAAAGCCTTGGTCGTGATGCTGCGGCCGCTTCGCGCTGTGGCCCTGGCCGACCGCCAGGCGCTGCTACAGTGGATGCGAACTATCCTTAAGTGTAAGAGACCAGAGCCTGAGGCAGGCGCTGACTTTGGAGACTTAGGCAAGGTGAAGTCAAAAGTCTTCCTTGGGGTCACTGTGCTGGTCTCTGCTATCCTGTGATGTAGATTGACCAGGGCTCAGAGTGCTCTAACGGAAAGGCGGGTTAATTGTACGCCGCACTTAGAGACCAATTAAGAGCGAGTCCTGGTACAAGAAGAGGGATTTTATTTCCGAAGCCAGCGTGGGGGAAGTGGCACAAATGTTTTTCGCCTTTGGAGCGAAAAAGCGGGCATTTTATAAGGTAGAGGAGGAAATGAACAAGAGCAGGGGTCTCTGCTAGTTGATGCCTTATCTACCGGCAATTGAGTTGGCGCCTTCCCGAGCAGAAGTAAGTTGTAAAAGTGAGCACGTAGATGAATTTGCTCTGTAGAGAATGGTCTGGTGAGGGGGAGAGACAAGAGGTTATTTTGCATTTCAAAAAGGGCTAAGTGGGAAGTGTAGTGGGGAGGGGAAAACAGGAAAAAATAAACTATCTTTTGGAAAATGGGGGTAATCAGATACAGGACCACTTGGAATTAATCGGATGCGGGAAGACCTGGTTCTGAGTAGTTTGTGATTTTGCAGCAGACTTTGGACAAGCCTTTAGAGCTCCTTGTGCCTAACCCTTTTTCTAAAAGAAAATAGAGGGTTAAAGCCGGGCGCGGTGGCTCAAGCCTGTAATCCCAGCACTTTGGGAGGCCGAGGCGGGTGGATCACGAGGTCAAGAGATCGAGACCATCCTGGTCAACATGGTGAAACCCCGTCTCTACTAAAAATACAAAAAATTAGCTGGGCATGGTGGCACGTGCCTGTAATCCCAGCTACTCAGGAGGCTGAGGCAGGAGAATTGCCTGAACCCGGGAGGCGGAGGTTGCGGTGAGCCTAGATCTCGCCATTGCACTCCAGCCTGGGTAACAAGAGCGAAACTCCGTCTCAAAAAAAAAAAAAAAAAAAAGAAAATAGAGGGTTAGCCCTCCTCCCCATTACCCGCACAAACTTGTTAGGATTGGTATGTTACCACCTGAAAAAGCACTTTGCAGGAGAGGTTTTAGGCTGTAGCGTTAGTTGGAAGTGTTAAAAGAAAAATCTTAGCCAAGTTAAATTTCACGGTTTAATTCAGCAAAGAACGGTTCGAGAATCAGGCAGGCTCAGAGAGATTGCAGCGCCAAGTGATTGAAGATTTATAGACAGAAAAAGGCCACAGTGAGATTTGATCCTGCTGCTGCACTCCAGCCTGAGCGACACAAGACCTTGTCTCTTTAAACACACACACACGTTAAAACTGAGGAAATGTGGTAGTTAAAACTAGTTATTGAAAAATGGGATGGATGTATTTTGGCAAAGTAAAGCCTGATGAAAGCTGAAGAAAATAGGATATTCTTATGTTTGGTAACTGTAGCAAACTATCCTATGTCTGTATATATGTGTACGTGTACGTGTGTGTGTGTGTGTGTGTGTGTGTGTATATATATATATATATTTTTTTTTTTTTGAGACGGAGTTTTACTGTTTTCGCCCAGGCTGGGGTGCAGTGGTACCATCTGGCTCACTGCAACCTCCACCTCCCAGATTCAAGCGATTCTCCTACCTCAGCCTTCCGAGTAGCTGGGATTACAGGCATCCGCCACCACACCCAGTTCATATTTGTATTTTTAGTAGATGGGGTTTCACCATGTTTCCCAGGCTGGTCTCAAACTCCTGACCTCGGGTGATCTGCCTGCCTTGCCCTCCCAGAGTGCTGGGATTACAGGCATGAGTTACCACGCCTGGCCACTATGCCTGTTTATTGCTGAATGTTGATTCCCATGGTTATTTTTATCCAAAGTCATGACTTGAAATGCCATTGTTAGCAATGACTCCCAATTTTAGATTTTTAACCTTGACCTCTTAAAATTCTTTGTGATGTTAGAGTCAATCAGTAGATTTAGGTATTACAATTGTAATTATTACACATTTTAGGAGTCATTTTAGATAAGATGTCAAGCTGAAGTTAACAGGAACATCTGATAGTGAGATATGTCCTGGAAAGTGTAGAAAACCAGAGATACAGCTTTATTTCTATACACACATAATCAAGATAAGAATTTCCTAATATGCTGAGTCTCCTATCACTTCATCTAAACCCTGTGTTGCACATTTCATTCTTCATATCCCATTTGTCAGTAAAACAGCACCAATTTACATCTTTTTTCATATCTTCAGCACAAGGTCATTTATTCCAAAAGCACTGAGTGCCTACAAAAATGTCACATACTGCTTAGAGCTGGCAATTTTAAAATTACCAAAACATCCTTGCCCTCTCAAGATCTGTTTTGTGGAGCCATTTGCAATCTAAATCTTGATTTTTTTTTTTCTTCCTGTTTTTTGTTTGTTTTTGAGATAGGGTCTTTGTCGCCCAGGCTGGAGTGCAGTGGGACCATCATAGCTCACTGCAGCCTTAAACTCCTGGCCTCAAGGGGTCCTCCCACCTCAGCCTCCTAAAGTGTTCAGATTACAGGCATGAGCCACTGCACCCAGCCTCAAATTTTAGAGGTATCAGTTGAGACTCTATTTTTCAAAATCAGGAAGACTTGAAAGAATGTTTTGGATAATTTTGAAAACGAGCCAATATAACTGGCAAAATAATATATTTTTATTTTTTTTAAAGGTACTTTTTATTGCTGTTTTTGGAGACAGGGTCTCACTCTGTCACCCAGGCTAGAGGCTGGAGTACAGTGGCACCATTATAGCCCACTGCAGTTTTGACCTCCTGGGCTCAAAGCAGACCTCCCACCTCAGCCTCCTGAGAACCTGGACTGTGGTGCAAACCACCACATCCAGCTTTTTTTTTTTTTTTTTTTTACTTCCTATAGAGACAGGGTCTTACTATGTTACCCAGGCTGGTCTCAAACTCCAGGTCTCAAGACCCTCCCACCTTGGCTTCCCAAACTGCTGGGACTAGAGGTGTGAGCTGTTGCACCTGTGGTTCTTCCTGTGCCTCTCTTCGGCAGACTCTGTAGTGAGGAAGCTTAAGCAATTCATTAAACAATTTAAAGAATAACTTGAGTTTCTGAAGAATGTTTATTAACACAAGTATTTTAAGAAGTGAGGCTGGGCAGTGGCCCATGCCTGTAATCATAGCACTTTGGGAAGCCGAGGCAGGCGGATTACCTGAGCATAGGAGTCTGAGACCAGCCTGGGCAACATAATGAGAATGTCTCAAAAAAAAAAAAAAAAAAATTAAAAAAAATTTTTGAAGGCCGGGCGCGGTGGCTCAAGCCTGTAATCCCAGCACTTTGGGAGGCTGAGGCGGGTGGATCACGAGGTCAAGAGATCGAGACCATCTTGGTCAACATGGTGAAACCCCGTCTCTACTAAAAATACAAAAAATTAGCTGGGCGTGGTGGCGCGTGCCTGTAATCCCAGCTACTCAGGAGGCTGAGGCAGGAGAATTGCCTGAACTCAGGAGGCGGAGGTTGCGGTGAGCCGAGATCGCGCCATTGCACTCCAGCCTGGGTAACAAGAGCGAAACTCCGTCTCAAAAAAAAATTTTTTGAGAAAGAAGTGAGAGTATCACTGAGCTTAGAGTAAAGGAGTATGGTTATTTATAATCCTTAATAAAGTAGGCTGGGTGCAGTAGCTCACACCTGTAATCCCAGCACTTTGGGAGGCCCAGGTGGGTGGATCACCTGAGGTCAGCAGTTCAAGACCACCCTAAGCAACATGGTGAAATCCTGTCTCTACTAAAAATACAAAAATTAGCCAGGTGTGGTGGCACATGCCTATAATCCCAGCTACAGGAGGCTGAGGCAGGAGAAACCTTTGAACCTGAGAGGTGGAGGTTGCAGTGAGCTGAGACTATACCATTACACTGCAGCCTGGGTCACAGAGCAAGACTCCGTCTCCAAAAAAAATATAATGTATTAGTATACCATCTTTATTGCAGTAAAATATACATACGATAAAGTTTACCATTTTAACCTTTTTTTTTTTTTTTTTTTAAACTGAGTAGCTGGGATTACAGGCACACACCACCTCGCCCAGCTAATTTTTGTGTCTTTAGTAGAGATGGGGTTTCACCGTATTGGTCAAGTTGGTCTCGAACACCTGACCTCGTGATCCACACGCCTTGGCCTTTCAAAGTGCTGGGTTTACAGGCATGAGCCACCGTGCCCAGCCTATTTTAACCATTTTTTAGTGTATAGTTCAGTGGCATTAAATATGTTCACATTGTATTGTAACCATCATCACTATTCTCCAGAATTTTTTTATCTTCCGAAACTGAAACTCTTAATGTACCTTTTTATGAAGTGGTATAAGTACAGCACAAAAGACTCTTCTAAAGAGCCATTTTTCGTTTTCCTAATTAGATTTCCTTCTACCAGGGAAAAATTTTTTTTTAAATCTCTGGCATTAAGTCATTTAAGTAATGTATGATATTTGCATAGCCCTTTAAATTATAACTCTTGAATTTTTATACCATTTGATGGAACAGCAAGAGACAATGCTAGATTTTAAGTATAGCTTTGGTTTTGAGTTTCATAGAGTTTATTAAAAGGAGAAAACATGGCTGGGAGTGGTGGCTCATGCCTGTAATCCCAACACTTTGGGAGGCCGAGGTGGGCAGATCACCTGAAATCAGGAGTTTGAGACCATCCTGGCCAACATGGTGAAACCCCATCTGCACTAAAAAAAAAAAAAAAAAAATTAGCTGGGCATGGTGGCACACACCTGTAGTCCCAGCTACTGGGGGTCAGGGACTGAGGCATGAGAATTGCTTGAACCTGGGATGCGGAGGTTGCAGTGAGCCAAGATCTCTAACACTGCACTCCAGCCTGGGCAACAGAGTGAGACTTCATCTCAAAAAAATAACCAACTAGAAAACATCTAAATTGCTAACAGGTAAAATCATAGTAATTTTAAATACACCAAAGAAAATAAAAATTATGGCCTCTAAAGAGAGAGTGGGATTATGACACCAAGACTTGGCGTCATTTAGGATCATGCTGGTGGAAGCAGAAGCTTGGACCAGAGTCGGGCGTGGTGGCTCAAGCCTGTAATCCCAGCACTTTGGGAGGCCGAGGCAGGTGGATCACGAGGTCAAGAGATCGAGACCATCCTGGTCAACACGGTGAAACCCCGTCTCTACTAAAAAAATACAAAAAATTAGCTGGGCATGGTGGTGTGTGCCTGTAATCCCAGCTACTCAGGAGGCTGAGGCAGGAGAATTGCCTGAACCCAGGAGACGGAGGTTGCGGTGAGCCGAGATCGCGCCATTGCACTCCAGCCTGGGTAACAAGAGTGAAACTCCGTCTCAAGAAAAAAAAAAAAAAAAAAAAAAAAGAAGCTTGGACCAGAGAAGAACTCATCATGCCAATGTCTGATATAAACTGAGGATACAGTTCTCATCCCTGCACTCCAGCTGGGTGACAGAGCAAGACTCCGTTTCAAGAGAAAAAAAGAAACTGAGGATATAAAACAAAGGTAGGAGCCTAGATGTTTCTTGGTACAGCTTAGGCCAAAGGTCTGGGAAACAATGAGCACTCATGTCGGAAAGATAAACCAAGTCTGAGGGGGAAGGCAGGCAAAAATAAGTTCATATCCCCCCCCCCCCAAAAAGATAAAAAGCAGTTTAAAACCCAACTCTTCTAATTGAATGCTGGGAAAAAGAAAAAATAGAAGGGAAAAAAAGCAGTTTAAAATACAGCGATACTGCAACTCATTGATTCTGATCCTCTGGCAGAGCATCTGTTCCCTTCTGTTTTCCTGATGTGCATGAAGTGGGCTCTTGACCTAGGTTTCAAAAGTGTAGGAGACTGATTTCAATCCATTAAGTGAGGGGAGATGAGAACTGGAACTGCAAGTGATATCCCCAATAGGGCATATTAAAAAAAATACAGTGGAAAGCAGTCTATTAACAAAGACTACTCTGAAGGCTCTCAGTATTTCCTGGATATGCAAAATAGAAATGAGGACGTCAAACCAGTAGCTCATACAGTTTCCTTCTTTTTTTTTTTTTTTTTTTTTTTTTTTTTGTTTTTTTGAGACAGAGTCTCACTCTGTTGCCCAGGCTGGAGTGCAGTGGCACAGTCTCGGCTCTCTGCAACCTCTACCTCCCGGGTTCAGGTGACTCTCCTGCCTCAGCCTCCTGAGTATCTGGAACTACAGGTGTGCACCACCATGCCTGGCTAATTTTGTATTAGTGGAAACAGGGTTTCACCATGTTGGTCAGGCTGGTCTTGAACTCCTGACCTCAAATGATCTGCTCACCTTGGCCTCCTAAAGTGTTGGGATTACAGACGTGTGCCACAGTGATGGGCCTCTTGTAGACATAGTCTCGCTCTGTCACACAGGCTGGAGTGCAGTGGTGTGAACACAGGGCTCACTGCAGCTTCAACTTCCCAAGCTCAAGTGAGCCTCCTCCCTCAGCCCTGCAAGTAGCTGGGATTACAAGTGCATGTCATCACACCTGGCTAATTTTTGCATTTTTTGGTACTGACAGGGTTTCGCAATGTTGCCCAGCCTGATCTCAAACTCCTGAGCTCAATAAATTTACCAGCCTCAGCTTCCAAAGCACTGGGATTACAGGTGTAGGCCATTGTGCCCAACTGCTCATTCAGTTTCTATTAAGGATCAAATTACAAAGGCTAGAAAATTAGGGTTTGCAGGAAGGAAATTACCAGATAATCAAGAAAATATTCAGTTAGGCCTCTTTTTTTTTTTTTCTTTTTGAGACAAAGTTTTGCTCTTGTTTTCCAGGCTGGAGTGCAATGGCATGATCTCAGTTCACTGCAACCTCCACCTCCGGGGTTCAAGCAATTCTTCTGCCTCAGCCTCCTAAGTAGCTGGGATTACAGGTGCCCATCACCACGCCCAGCTAATTTTTGTATTTTTAGTGGAGGTGGGGTTTTGCTGTGTTGGCCAGGCTGGTCTTGAACTCCTGACCTTGTGATTTGCCCGCCTTGGCCTCCCAAAGTGCTGGGATTACAGATGTGAGCCACTGCGCCTGACCACGCTCACGAAAATATTTAAATACTTAAAATAACCGTAGGCGACTAGAAACTTAGAGGAGATTCTCTGTATCCTTTATTACAAACACCTCTTCACTGAGCAGAATTGAACATGTTGCTGAGCAGTAGCCACAGAGCTTTTATAGGTTCTATCAAATGAATACAAATAATTATACTTTTCTCTCAATCACATTTGTTGTGTATTAAAAATGGCCAGGATATATAAAAAGAACAATACATCATGAACAAGTGGGCTTATCTCAGGAATGCACTGTTGGTTTAACATTAGAAAATCAATGTAATTCACCAAATTTGCTGAAACATATATATAATCATACATCATTTAACAACAGAGACAGGTTATGAGAAATGTATTGTTAGGTCATTTCATTGTTATGCAAATATCATGGAATGTACCGTAGCTACACAAACCTAGATGTTATAGCCTGTTGCACCTTCTACAAACCTGTACAGCATGTAATGAATACTGTAGGCAGTTGTAACACAATGGTAAGTATTTGTGTACCTAAACATAGAAAAGGTACAGTAAAAATATAACATTGTAATCTTATGGTACGTACCACCATGGTATGTGCAGTCTGTCATTGATGGAAACATCATTATGTGGTACATGACTGTATTTCAGAATGTTAAGTGGGTGGGTTTTAAATGTTCTCTAATACAAAGAATTAAATATGTGGTGATGAATATGTTAATTAGCCCGGTTTAATCATTCCACAATGTGTACCTTGTACCCCATAAGTACATACAATTATTATTTGTCAATTAAAAATAAAATTTTAAGAAAATAGATGAGTAGACTTGTGATATGGAGGGCCTTAAAAATCTCAAGATTTGATACACTGAAAAATAGAATATCATTAAAAATTTGTAAGATGGCTGGGTGTGGTGGCTCACCCCTGTAATCTCAGCACTTTGGGAGGTCAGGGTGGGCGGATCACGAAGTCAGGAAATGGAGACCATCCTGGCTAACACGGTGAAACCCTGTCTCTACTAAAAATACAAAAAAAAATTAGCTGGGTGTGGTGGCATGCGCCTGTAGTCCCAGCTAATTGGGAGGCTGAGGCAGAAGAATTGCTTGATCCTGGGAGGCAGAGGTTGCAGTGAGCCAAGATCACATCACTGCACTCCAGCCTGGGCCACAGAACAAGACTCTCAAAAAAAAAAAAAAAAAAAAAAAATTGTAAGGAGAGGGAATGATCTGAAAGTAAGGTTTAAGGAAGATTAGCTTAGGTGAACAAGGTATTTTATAGCAGGGAGAAGCTGATATTGAGGAGCTGATTATGAGTTTGTAATGGTATTCAAAATATGAGGTGATGACCGTAGCTATGAGATAGTTGAATTGGAAACGAAGGGAAAATAGGTTTCAAAAGACAAAGTGGTGGGACCGAATACCTGACTAGATAGAAAAAGTGAGGTTTCATTCATAAGCTGTCAGCTTTGGGGACTTTTCTTTCCCCATATATTTAATCAAATGTAAGTAGGAAATTTTAAAGAATTGATTTTGCCCTTTAGAGAAGCTCTTGTGTCTCCATTTCCTTCCCACCTACATATGTAATTTGAGAAAACTCTGCTATCCTTTAGGCAGCTGATTAGCACCTTCCTTTAATCTTTTTCCAAGTAACATAGCATTGCCACACATTCTGAAATAGCTGTTTACATGTTAAAAGATGTTCCAGCTCACTAGTAATTAAATAAGTGCAAATTAAAACAACCAGTTTTTGTTTTTTGTTTTTTTTTTTCAGATAGGATCTCACTCTGGTTGCCCAGGCTAGAGTGCAGTGGTATGATCACGGCTCGCTGCAGCCTTGACTTCCCAGGCTGAGGTAATCTCCCACTTCAGCCTCCCAAGTAGCTGGGACTATAGGCATACACCACCACACCCAGCTGCTTTTTAATTTTTTTTTTATAGGGATGGGGTTTCACCAGTTGCTCAGGCTGGTCTCAAACCTCTGAACTTGGGCTGGTCTCAAACCCCTGGACTCAAGTAGTCCACCTGCCTTGGCCTCGCAAAGTGCTGGGATTACAGGTATGAACCACTGTACCCCACCCAAGTTTGTTTTTATGATGATATTGAATTTGTGAGGGTTTGATGAGACTTTTTTAACTGTCTCAGGGTAGCAGTGAATGGTTAAATAGAGACTACATGCCTTCAAAAGTAAAGTTTCCACAAATTTTATTTTATTTTATTTTTTTTTGGGACGGAGTTTTGCTCTTGTTACCCAGGCTGGAGTGCAATGGCGTGATCTCGGCTCACCGCAACCTCCGCCTCCTGGGTTCAGGCAATTCTCCTGCCTCAGCTTCCTGAGTAGCTGGGATTCCAGGCACGCGCCACCATGCCCAACAAATGTTTTGTATTTTTAGTAGAGACAGGGTTTCACCGTATTGACCAGGATGGCCTCGATCTCTTGACCTCGTGATCCACCTGCCTCGGCCTCCCAAAGTGCTGGGATTACAGGCTTGAGCCACCGCACCCAGCCACAAATTTTAATTTTAATGACACAGTAAATGGTTATGATATGCAGTCGGTTCTCCATATCCACAGATTCTACATTTGTAGATTGATCCAGCAGAGAATTGAAAATATTTCAGAAAAAAAAGAATAATATAATTTTTTAATGCAGCAATAACAACTTTTTTTTTTTAAGACAGAGTTTTGCTCTTGTTGCCCAGGCTGGAGTGCAATGGTGGCACGATCTCGGCTCACTGCAACCTCCACCTCCTGGGTTCAAGTGACTCTCCTGCCTCAGCCTCCTTAGTAGCTGTGACTACAGGCACCTGCCACCACGCCTGGCTAGTTTTTGTATTTTTAGTAGAGATGGGGTTTCACCATGTTGACCGGTCTTTTCTCAAACTCCTGACCTCAGATGATCCGCTCGCCTCAGCCTCCCAAAGTGCTGGAATTATAGGTGTCAGCCACTGTACCTGGCTGCATGTCTGCTACTCTTGAATTGGCATTGCTATTTATGTATCTAAAATGGCAAGAGTATAGATGGTGCCACTATTCTCTCATCCAGTTCCTTTTCACTGAGGTTAGTGGAACTGCACAACCATTCATAGCTCAGATTCATCAGTCCCAAAGGAAGCCCAGATGACTATGGTGTTCATAATAAACAATTTTCTTTAGTATTTTGATTCTGTGCTAATCTTAATCCCTAAGGTAATAGATGAGATACCCAAGTTCAGAGAGGCATAGAAGTCATTTGAGAGACAGCAGTCGGGCACAAGTGATTTTCTTATGCCGAGGCAGCACGTCATGCTGATTCCTCAAAAATAACAGCAGCAGCATTATCATGCTGCAGAGACCAGCTCAACTATACAAAACTACTACCAGCATTGGCCAACACCAGAGGTATTCCAGAGACCAAGCTACCAGGAGCATGCAGAAAGAAAATTAAGAGATGAGATCAGTTAGCATTCACTGAAGAGCAATGGGAAAAATCTCAGCTCGTGATGTCACACCAGAATGCACATGATATGCATTCTGATAATGCAACACTTAGATCAAAATGCAAGAGGAGAAGTAAATGTCTGACATTGTTGACTGAGGATAGTTCATGAAGAGAGAAATAAATTAAATATGTTAAATTTACTCTGAGTGCTTCTTAAACATTCTCCTGTTCTTCCCTAACCCCATGGTCTCTCCTGCCTAATTAGCCCTAATTTTGGTTTTAAACAGTTTTTCATGTAGTGCTTCAACCATGTCCCCAATTCTTTTGAGTCCTGAACCCTTTGACTCATCATTACTATTCATTCAACTAATATTCTTTGAGAATATCCTGTTTGCCAGGCTCTGGAAAAAAAACAATCAAGGCCCAACAAGGACCAATGATGTGATCCTGACTATATCCTTGTCCTTGCTTTTTCCTTCCTGTTCCATTTCCCTCACTTGTATTAAGGATGAAGCTTACCTTTTTCTTTCCTTCTCCTACATTTGCCCCTTACACTGTTGCTTATTCTTCTATTCCCTTATTTTTAGAATTAGTTTTCAGGGCCAGGCGCGGTGGCTCACGCCTGTAATCCAAGCACTTTGGAGGCCAAGGCGGGTGGATCACCTGAGGTCGGGAGTTCAAGACCAGCCTGACCAACATGGTGAAACCCCATCTTTAAAAAAAAAAAAAGAATTAGTTCTCATTTTCCTTCTCCAGACAGTCCCCTCATTCATGTTCCTTCAAATTGTAACCCTTATAGGAAACCTATGCTATGAATATTATTTTGTAAAGCAAGGCTAATAATCTCTTCTTGGTCAGGTGTGGTGGTTTATTCCTATAATCCCAGCACTTTGAGAGGCTGAGGTGAGATCATTTGAGCCTAGGAGTTCAAGACCAGCCTGGACAACATAGCAAGACCCCATCTCTTTTTATTTTTTATTTTTTGAGACTGAGTCTCATTCTGTTGCCAGGCTGGAGTACAGTGGCGCAATCTTAGCTCACTGCACCCCCTCCTCCTGGGTTCCAGTGATTCCCCTGCCTCAGCCTCCGGAGTAGTTGGGACTACAGGCCCGTGCCACCATGCCCTGCTAATTTTTTTATTTTAGTAGAGACGGGGTTTCACCATGTTAGCCAGGATGGTCTCAATTTCCTGACCTCATGATCCACCCAACTCAGCCTCCCAAAGTGCTAGGATTACTAGGATTACTCAGCCTCCCAAAGTGCTAGGCATGAGCCACTGCGCCCAGCCGATCACATCTCTTAAAAAAAAAAACATTTCCACCCACTAACCTGAAAACAGTTTCATGAAATCCACAATATATACAATGAAAAAAGTATTCCTTGTCTGATAATATAATTGACCCACAAACTTCTAACAAACTTTATCTTAAATTTCCTTCTGATCCTTATATATCCATATATGATTTTTATATACCAACCAAGGTTTCTTTTTTTAAAATATAGGCACATTTTTAGGTATTCAAGCAGAATGCTTTATTATAGTTAAGGTAAAAGGAATCAAACATTTATTTCTTTGTAGCCAATTAATAGTATATCCTATGCCACTAATATTAATAAATGACTACTGTTTTTTTTTTGTTTTGTTTTGTTTTTTTTTTTTTTTGAGACAGAGTTTCACTCATGTTACCCAGGCTGGAGTGCAATGGCGCGATCTCAGCTCACCGCAACCTCCGCCTCCTGGGTTCAGGCAATTCTCCTGCCTCAGCCTCCTGAGTAGCTGGGATTACAGGCATGCACCACCATGCCCAGCTAATTTTTTGTATTTTTAGTAGAGACGGGGTTTCACCATGTTGACCAGGATGGTCTCGATCTCTTGACCTCGTGATCCACCCGCCTCGGCCTCCCAAAGTGCTGGGATCACAGGCTTGAGCCACCGCGCCCGGCCATGACTACTGTTTTTAAGCATGAAGTTTTAATAACATTATTTGAAAAATGTGTTCTGGGAAAAGATTACTGATTAAATATTTTGATGTTAAGTCCCTGACATGTAGGATTCAGAAGAGCTGGTATTAAACTTTTTCCCCTATTGTTAACTAATATAATTTCTTTGGAGAAATCTTTCTGGGTAACTATTTATTTGTAAAATATACTACTTAGGAGAGACAAAATAATCTGTGATACTCCTTTCAACTAGAATTTTATGTATTTCTCATGCTTGTTTTGCATCATTCCAGGTCAAAAAGTTGCTAGGGTCTCAGAAATAAAATGAAAGTAGAGTAGTTACTTGCATAAGCAAAAGGTATCTTGCTGTGCCTTCTTATTGCACTCAGAATGTTAGCATATAAACCTTGACATTTTGCCTTATTTAGCAATAAAAAGATACTTCTTTATACTTTGCTTCTTTTGATGTTTTTTTTTCCTACCAGATACAGCAGTAGCCAGAACCCACAGTTCATCTTGGTGCATTCCTTTATGATGAAGACTTTTATTGATTCATTATGTGCAAAAGGAAAAATGAGCAGAAATTACTGTATGATGTGCAGCTCAAACCAGACAGCACCTTTAGGTAGGCAGTCAGGTATGCAAATCTGATGACTTTATGTGCTTTTTTTCTTACATGTCATGAGTATTCAAATTTTGGACTAAGCTATTCAATGTTTTCTGAAAGCAAAAGGCCAACCTGTGGCATGGTTATTACCAAATACTGCATTTAGGGAGAGTAAACAAATATTATCTCAGGAGAATAGGTCACTTAATGTCCCCCAGGAAATTTTTGGAAACTGGGTTTTTTTTTTTTTTTTTTTTTGGAGACGGAGTTTCGCTGTTGTTACCCAGGCTGGAGTGCAATGGTGTGGTCTCGGCTCACTGCAACCTCCGCCTCCTGGGTTCAGGCAATTCTCCTGCCTCAGCCTCCTGAGTAGCTGGGATTACAGGCACGCACCACCATGCCCAGCTAATTTTTTGTATTTTTAGTAGAGACGGGGTTTCACTATGTTGACCAGGATGGTCTCAATCTCTTGACCTCGTGATCCACCCGCCTCGGCCTCCCAAAGTGCTGGGATTACAGGCGTGAGCCACCGCGCCCGGCCATGGAAACTGTTTTATTTTGTTTTTGAAACTGGGTCTTGCTCTGTCCACTAGGCTGGAGTGCAGTGGTGCGATCTTGGTTCCCTGCAACCTCTGCTTCCCAGGTCAAGCGATTCTTGTGCCTCACCCTCCTAAGTAGCTGGGATTTCAGGCGCCCATCACCACACCTGGCTAATCTTTTTGTATTTTTAGTAGAGACAAGGGTTTCACTATGTTGGCCAGTCTGGTCTTGAACGCCTGACCTCAAGTGACCTGCCGTCCTCGACCTGGCTAACCTTTTTTGCATTTTTAGTAGAGACAAGGTTTCACTATGTTGGCCAGGCTGGTCTTGAACGCCTGACCTCAAGTGACCTGCCTTCCTCGGCCTCCCAAAGTGATGGGATTACAGGCCTGAACCACTGTGCCTGGCCTAGAAACTGTTTTTCACAATTTTTTTTTCCTAGTCAAGTAAGGCAGTGAGATGTTTTTCACATCTAGAAACTATTTAATCAGAGGTGACCCTGAAGGTTCAGAGACTAAACAGAGGTGACTGAATATGGAGGAACTGACTCATACTCTATACACTGAACAGAGATTGATAAACCATATACTGAGAAATATAATTTCCAGGGAGGCCGAAATGTTCTCCCCATAAAAACATCTATTTGAGCTGGAAATGGTGGTATGTACCTGCAGTCCCAGCTACTTGGGAGGCTGAGGTGGAAGGATTGCTTAAGACCAGGAGTTCAGGACTGCAGTACACTATGATTGGGCCTGTGGATAGCCACTGCACTCCAGCCTGGACTACATGAGACCCAGTCACTTAGAAAACCATCTGACTGGGTACAGTGGCTGCCTATAATCCCAGCACTTGGAAGGCCAAGACAGGTGGATCTCTTCAAGCCAGGAGCTCGAGACCAGCCTGACCAACATGGCAAAACCTCATCTGTACTAAAAATATAAAAATTAGCTGGGTGATGGTGCACACCTGTAATCCCAACTAATCAGGAGGCTGAGGCATGAGAATCGCTTGAACCCAGGAGGTGGAGGATGCAGTGAGTTGAGATCACACCAGCCTGGGTGAAAGAGCAAGACTCTGTCTTTAAAAAAAATATATATATATATACTTAAGAGGTCAGATAGTGATCAGACATTATTGGGCGAGTGGGGATGGGCACAGAACCTGAGAAATTATTGATTCAGGCTGTAATTTGACCCAGTTTGAAGCATCCCAGTCCATGTTAGAGAACAACTCTAGTGACAGAAAGTCTTCTTTGTTCAGACTGGATAGATTGTCTAGTCTGTTGCTTTAGACATGTATCTCCCTGCACACTTACATTTAGGGTTATTACATAGAGTGGGCTCCCTCTCTGGATAAATAATCCTGTGCTTGTATTACTGATTTTAGATAATATCATTATCGGCTGGACACAGTGACTGACGCCTGTAATCCCAGTGCTTTGGGAGGCCGAGGCAGGCAGATCACGAGGTCAGGAGTTCAAGACCAGGCTGACCAACATAGTGAAACTCTGTCTCTACTAAAAATACAAAAAAAAAGGAAAAATTAGCTGGGTGTGGTGGCGGGTGCCTGTAATCCCAGCTACTTGGGAGGCTGAGGCAGGAAAATCTCTTGAACCAGAAGGTGGAGGTTGCAGTGAGCCGAGATTGTGCTATTGCACTCCAGCTCGAGCAACAATGCAAGACCCGGTCTCAAAAAATAAATCATTATCAAAGATTAACTACCAAATTTGCAAAATGTTACTAATACAAATACATTGTACCTATGTTGTAATTTGAGATTAAACTTCTCTGATTTATTAGTTTAAGATCCTATTTCTCAGTAATACTTCTAGTTTTCATTTGAGGTTAGTTAAAATTCACAGAATGAAAAGGATTTGTGCAAGAATAATAGAAGAAACACTAAAAAGTTATTAACTTTGGAAGGCTGAGGCAGGTGAATCACCTGAGGTCTGGAGTTCAAGACCAACCTAGCCAACATGGCGAGACCCCGTCTCTACTAAAATTACAAAAAATAGCCGGATGTGGTGGCACACGCCTGTAGTCCCAACTACCTGGGAGGCTGAGGTGGGAAGATCGCTTGAACGTGGGAGGCAGAGATCGTAGTGAGCCAAGATCTTGCAACTGGCACACAAGCGTGGGCAACAAAGTAAGATAACGTCTTAAAAAAAAAAGAACTTAATAACTGTAACATCATTTCAAAAATATCTGATTTATAAAAGAGTTATGTTTGACAGATAAAAATTTAGAGATTAGGTTGTATCTTCCCTTAAAAATCTTACTTTTTAAAGACTAGGTAAACAGGACAGCCCAGAGAACTATAATGAATCTGAAACTGTTATCACCATGAGGGACTTTCCCCCTCTCTATGACAAGGGGCATGTCTAGCTACAAGACTGTAGTGGTGACTTTGTAACCCAAGGAAGCACTAGTGTGGCAAAGAGAGTAGAGAGGATGAGGATCCTAGGGAGATGAGGACTACAATGCTTACAGCCCAACCCCCAAGAATGACTTCGGAGGCCTAGTCACATCTTTTATTCTCTTCCAAGGGATTGACCCACTTGCTTCCATTTTACTTTTCACCGTCTGTTAGTTATAACCAAGGTTTCTCCTCTTCCTGACCATTATTACATAGAACATGATATAGTAAGTCTTTGGGTTACCTACATATCAGAAGAAAACCAGACTCAGGCTATCATAGATACTTCATGACAGAAATAGGGTGAGAAGATAGATTAGGGGGCTAGAAATGGTGGCAGTTAAACTAAGTGGGATAAAAGCAATTTATGGGCATATGTGAATCTTTCACACCACTCCTCTCCTGCCCTCCAGAATCTATTCTAGGTTGGTTAAGCCTGCCACCCTGCATAGCTCCAGAGCTGGCCATTCATTTGGTAGTCCACAGTCTATGCAGCAATACATGGTACTTCTGAGTTTGGTTCTGGGGTAAGATGAGAAAGCCAGATGGTGTGGAAGTTATGATGCCTTCCCAGGCAGCAACAGGAAGTAGAGGAAGGGAAAAACACAGGACCTCCAAACAGCAGCAAGAAGGAAATAAGGGGCACAGGAATAGAAACGGTTGTCTAAGTAGCTGTTCCCTAAAGGCCTTTTAAATGTCAGAAACTTACATTTGTTCTAATGTAAGTCAGAGTGGATGAGTAAAAAATTATTACATGAATTTTTTCTTTTTTGTTTTTGTTTTTGTTTTTCGCACATGAATTTTTTTCTAAATAACCTCTGGATGATTTTCATTGATTAAGGAAAAAAAAATGAAATACACTTTATAGATGAAGTATAGATGAAGGAATTAGAAGTCCAGAATGCAATTACTTATACCCAAGCAAAATTTGATGTTCAGTGTTCTAATTTTCTGGGATTTATTTCTCATTACTTCTCCCTCATGGAAATGAAATTAATTTATCATCATGTACTCTCTGACCTATCAAGAAAGGTCTTGGCTGACATCAGCTCCAGGCCCAGCATAGTCCTTTATGGGGTACAGTCCAGCTTGCAGACATACTCAACATTTGGAAAATATTTTCTTCTGGTAGCAACAGCTTTGCCTGCCACATCCAAGGTAACAGCGTGGCTTTATTTATTAAAGCAAAAGAATAATAAGATATAACACAGATAGACACTTATGTTCTAGTTTATAATGATAACTGAATTTGGGATTTCAAAGACCAATTATTTGATTTCCTTTACTACTTTGTCTGCAACACATATGAAGGAATATCAACAGAACAAAAGCATATGACTCTATCTTATAACACTTTGCTATTTTGTCAGTCACTACTGCCTTCTAACCCCTTCTTTTTTTTGGGTACTGTACTACAATAGGATGCTGAACTTTGATAAGAGCTCGTATAAAGCTGTGAATTTACTTGACCCAGGATATTGCTGTATGGCCATAAGCAAGCCACTTAACACCTCTAGGCCTCTAGTTCCTCATTTGTAAATGAGCAAACTAAATGCTATCCAAAAACATATCTTGCTCCAGTTTTCTGTGATCCTAAGTTTGAATGTTTGTTTCTAAAAACATCACTTTAATATGGGTTTTTTAAAATTAAATCATGAGTATTTATTTATGTTCTTAAATGATTTTACCAAAATCTGAAATATGATTTCTCATTGTTATTAGTAGACTTATTAAAACATGTGGCCAGCTGGGCACAGTGGCTCATGCCTGTAATCCCAGCACTTTGGGAGGCTGAGGATGGAGGATAACTTGAGCCCAGGAATTCAAGACCAACCTGGGCAACATAGTGAAACTCTCTTTCTCCAAAAACAATACAAAAATTAGCCAAGCATGGTGATGTGCACTCCTGGTCCCAGCTACTTGGGAGGCTGAGGTAGGAGTATCCCCTGAGCCTGGGGAAGATGAGACTGCACTGAGCTGTGATTATGCTACTGCATTCCAGCCTAGGTGGCAGAGTGAGACCCTATGTCAAAAAAAAAAAAAAAAAAAAAAAGAAAAGAAAAGAAAGAAAGGAAATCAATCTTGGCCAGTCATGGTGGCTCACACCTGTAATCCAAGCACTTTGGAGCCAAGGTGGGCGGATCACTTGAGGTTGGGAGTTCAAGACCAGCCTGACCAACATGGTGAAACCCCGCCTTAAAAAAAGGAAAGAAAGAAAGGAAACCCATCTTTAAAAATATAACTATTTTAGATAATGGGGATTAATAAACTATAATCAAGGCTTTGATCAGTCAGAGTCTTTCAGTTCTGGAAGTTATAAATTTTACATAAACTACAAGATGTTACTTTCATTTTGTTTTTACTTTATTGAATTATTATTTGTTTATTTATATTTTTTGAGACAGAGTCTCACTCTGTAGCTCAAGCTGGAGTTCAGTGGCGTGATTTCGGTTCACTGAAACGTCTGCCTCCCAGGTTCAAGCAATTCTCCTGCCTCAGCCTCTCGAGTAGCTGAGATTACAGGCACCCGCCACCGTGCTAGCTAATTTTTTTGTATTTTTACTAGATTTGGGGTTTCACCATCTTGGCCATTCTGGTCTGGAACTCCTGACCTCAGGTGATCCACCTACCTCGGCCTCCCCAAGTGCTGGGATTATAGGCAAGAGCTACCATGCCTGGCCAAATTATATTTTTTAAAGTTTGATTTTTTAAATTTTAAGTAGAAATAAACCCACGAGTAAGAGTTCATTCATTTGCATCATAGTGTATCTTCCTATTTTAGGGTTTTCTTTTTTTTTTTTTTTTTTTTTTGAGATAGAGTCTTAAACTGTTGCCCAGGCTGGAGTGCAGTGGTGCCATCTCGGCTCACTGCAACCTCTGCCCCCAGGTTCAAATGATTCTCCTGCCTCAGTGTCCCAAGTAGCTGGGATTACAAGCATGCACCACATGCTTGGCTAATTTTTTTGTATTTTTAGTAGAGACAGGGTTTCACCATGTTGGCCAGGCTGGTCTTGAACTCCTGACTTCGTGATCCACCCACCGCAACCTCCCAAAGTGCTGGAATTACAGGTGTGAGCCACCGCACCTGGCCTATTTTAGGGTTATCCTTTCAGTTCAGCAGTGCAACTCTATGGAGTAGAATTGAATGGAGACTTTTACTAATTGCGGGAAATGGTCATAAAAAAATAACTGTTCACTGAGAGAATAAGGGTAACTTTTAATTTAGCCAAATTTCATTTTCGTTGTTTTCAAATCTGTTCTTAGTTGCCATTGTATAGAAACAGATTGAATTCTCTTAGTTTAAAACATTAATAGAGATGAATTGTTATAATTGTATCCTATTCACATATTTCTTTCTTCCCTAATTTTATTGCAAAGTAAAAGTTTTTAATTTTCTTCCCACCAGATACAGTTTGGTAGCAGCATTTTTGAATCTCTAGAGGTTGGTTACAAATATATTTAATTAATCTCTGAACATTGAAAGTACATAAAAGGCCTAAGTAGTGCTCACAATACCTGTTTTTCAGGAGCTATTATGTATGCCACAGAATAGCAGTTCATGGCCGGGCACAGTGGCTCATCCCTTTAATCTCAGCACTGTGAGAGGCCGAGGTGGGCAGATCACCTGAGGTCGGGAGTTCTAGACCAGCCTGACCAACACAGAGAAACCCCATCTCTACTAAAAATACAAAATTAGTTAGGCATGGTGGCTCGCGCCCATAATCCCAGCTACCTGGGAAGCTGAGGCAGGAGAATCGCTTGAACCTAGAAGGCGGAGGTTGTGGTGAGCCAAGATTGTGCCATTGCACTCCAGCCTGGGCAACAAGAGTGAAACTCTGTCTCAAAAAAAAAAAAAAAAAAAAGAATAGCAGTTCATGGGCGAATGATGCCGTGGGTTAGGCTACAACAGAGGTTTTCTCTTTTTCCTGTATTTAAGGAGAGAAATAACAAAAAAAGGCAAAAGGAATTTTTTTGGTTAATGCAGTAATCCTTATCATTTCACTAATAAGTCTATACTTCTGATGGCAATGCAGAGAAATACTGAGTATCTCTGATGTTAACTGCAATCTAATGTGGAAAGACATATCTCAGTAAGATTAAGGATCTAGTCTTCCCCTTCTTTATAGAAGGAAATTATTTTGTTCCCCCCTCTTTCCTACCTCCCTCTCTCCCCCACTTGCTCATATTAGAGATAGAGAGGCAAATGATCAGAGTAAATTCATTGTCCAATAATAAGTTCATGGTATTTTCTCACCATTCCATATGTAGTGAACAATAATATCTTGCTTTTGCATAAGAATCACATAACTAATAGAATCAATATAATTGAACATTATAAATTATGAATTCTTAAAAATCATGGTTATAAATTGATAATTTTTGGTAATTTTTGTTGGTTTCTTTTTAAAGAAGATAATAAAGGTGTACAAAATACATATTTGCTTACATTTTTAAAGATTTTTTTACCCCTTTTCAAAGGAAAATATGCAGATAGACACTCATCCACATACTTTCCCATCTTGTGGCTTCTGTGGCCATCAGCAACCCTGTGAACACTTTGGCCAGGTGCAGTGCATCCCACCTATAATCCCAGCACCTTGGCAGGCCAGGCCAAGGTGAGAGGATTGCCTGAGGCCAGGAGTTTGATACCGGCCTAAGAAACCAGACCCTATTTCTAAAAAAAAAAAAAATTAGCTAGGTATGGTGGTGCACACCGGTAGTCCCAGCTGCTTGGGAGGCTGAGGCAGGACTCCTTTAGTCCAGAAGTTTGAGGCTTCATTGAGCTACAGTCGTGCCACTGCAGCCCAGCCTAGATAACAGCGAGACTTTGTCTCTTAAAAAAAATAAAATCTTTAAGGCTGGGTGCAGTGGCTCACACCCATAATCCCAGAACTTTGGGAGACACCTGAGATCAGGAGCTTGGGACCAGCCTGACCAATATGGTGAAACCTTATCTCTACTAAAATACAAAAATTAGCCAGGTGTAGTGGTGCATGCCTGTAATCCCTGCTACTTGGGATACATGTCTCTTATCCACTGTCTTTACAGGCAAGGCCTATGGATTGAAACTTTCCCTCATTCATATCCCTGATGTTGGCTTATTCCTTTGATGGCCAGCTGTATGAACTTACTAACATAGCTTTTTTTCTTTTTTTTTTCTTTTTTTTTTTTTTTTTTTTGAGACGGAGTTTCACTCATGTTACCCAGGCTGGAGTGCAATGGCGTGATCTTGGCTCACCGCAACCTCCGCCTCCTGAGTTCAGGCAATTCTCCTGCCTCAGCCTCCTGAGTAGCTGGGATTACAGGCACGCACCACCATGCCCAGCTAATTTTTTGTATTTTTAGTAGAGACGGGGTTTCACCATGTTGACCAGGATGGTCTCGATCTCTTGACCTTGTGATCCACCCGCCTCGGCCTCCCAAAGTGCTGGGATTACAGGCTTGAGACACCGCGCCCAGCCTTAACATAGCTTTTTAAAAGCCCCTTAGTAGATAACGTATTTGAGAGTAAACATCGTGTCTCATTTATCATAGTGTATATCTCTGCACTGTATCTTGCCTATAGGAGGTGCCCATTAAATATTGGTTAAATTGATTTGAGCTATTTTGTGGCCTCTGCATTGTTAGCATTCCAGAATTTGCCCAGAGCTATTCCTTTGGGTTTTCCTGGGACCTTCAGAGCACCCCTGTTGTCTGTCCTATTTAATTGACCCACTTGATTCTCTTTTATACTATCTGTATAGTGGTGGGGTATGGGAACAAAAGAGTGAACAGAGTTGGGTAAGAAAAGGGGGGAATTGTTTGAGAGCTATGATGTATCAGGAAGTTAATTTACATATCTATTTCATATCTTTCATACATGTTTCAAAAGTTTGACATGATTAACTGACTTTCTGTTGAGTAATATGGCAAAGCTGTGTTTACAGGCTCCAGGCCAACTTTAAATTTATTATTGTAGTTTTTTTTTTTTTTTTTTTTTTTTTGTATATGGAGTCTTGCTCTGTCGCCCAGGCTGGAGTGCAGTGGCATGATCTTGGCTCACTGCTACCTCCGCCTCCCGGATTTAAGCAATTCTCCTGCCTCAGCCTCCCAAGTAGCTGGGACTACAGGTGTGCATCACCACGCCTGGCTAATTTTTGTTTTTTTTTGTGTTAGAGACAGGGTTTCACCATGTTAGTCAGGCTGGTCTCAAACTCCTGACCTCAGGTGATCCACCCACCTCAGCCTCCCAAAGTGCTGGGATTACAAGTGTAAGCCACCACACCAGGCCCATTTTAGTATTCTTAATACTTAAAGAAAAAAGGAAAATATTTATTTATTTTTGAGACAGAGTCTTACTCTGTTGCCAGGCCAGAGTACAGAGGCGCAGTCTTGGCTCACTGTAACCTCCACCTCCTGGGTTCAAGCAATTCTCCTGCCTCAGCCTCCCAAGTAGCTGGGACTACAGGCATCAGCCACCACACCCAGCTAATTTTTATAGTTCTAGTAAAGATGGGGTTTTACCATCTTGGCCAGGATGATCCCAATCTCCTGACCTTGTGATCTGCCCACCTCAGCCTTCCAAAGTGCTAGGATTACAGGCGTGAGCCACCGCACCCGGCCAGGAAAATATTTTTTAAAAATCAGGCCCCAGGCCAGGCATGGTAGCTCCCATCTGTAATCCTAGCACTTTGGGAGGCCAAGGCGAGTGGCTCACCTGAGGTCAGGAGTTCGAAATTGGCCTGGCCAACAAGGTGAAACCCTGTCTCTATGAAAAAAGTACAGAAATTAGCCAGGAAAGGTGGTGTGTGCCTATAGTCCTAGCTACCTGAAAGACTGAGGCAGGAAAATCATTTGTCCCAGGAGGCAGAGGTTGCAGTGAGCCTAGATCGCCCCACTGCATTCTAGCCTGGGTGACGGAGCGGGACTCTGTCTCAAAAAAAAAAAGGCTAAGGCCAGGTGTGGTGACTCATGCCTGTAATTCCAGCACTTCGGGAGGCCAAGGCAGGTGCATCACCTGAGGTCGGGAGTTCAACACCAGCCTGACCAACATGGTGAACCCTGTTTCTACTAAAAATATAAAATTAGCTGGGTGTGGTGTCACATGCCTATAATCCCAGCTACTCGGGAAGCTAAGGCAGGAGAATCACTTGAACACGGGAGACAGAGTTTGCAGTGAGCCGAGATCATGCCATTTTACTCCAACCTGAGCAACAAGAGAACAAAAGTGAAACTCCATCTCAAAAGAAAAAAAAAAAAAAAAAAAAGGCCGGGTGCAGTGGCACACGCCTATAATCCCAGCACTTTGGGAGGCCAATGCCAGCAGATCACCTGAGGTCAGAAGTCCGAGACCAGCCTGCCCAACATGGCGAAACCCCATCTCTACTAAAAATACAAAAAATTAGCCAGGCATGGTGGTGGGCGCCTATAATCCCTACTTGGGAGGCTGAGGCAGGAGAATCGCTTGAACCCAGGATGCAGAGGTTGCAATGAGCCAAGATTGCACCACTGCGCTCCAGCCTGGACGACAAGAGCAAAACTCTGTCTCAAAAAAAAAAAAAAAAGAAAAAATCAGACCCCAAAACCTTTTGGATATTTTATATTTGTAAGACCACATGCTTATTTGAAAAGAAACCATATGATACAAAGCAGACTTTTCTCCTATTTTTAGAATAAAAGTTTGTTTTGCTCTTAAGAAAATGTGTTTCTTCTTACTATCTTTCCTGGTGTCTGCAAGATATAGTGATTGTAGTCTAAATTAATTTGTTTAGGTATCTAGTATTTTGGGAGGAGGTATTTAACTTTTAAATTCAGGGATATGTGTGTAAGTTTGTTATGTAGATAAACTTGTGACATGGGGGTTTTCCGTGCAAATTATTTTGTCACCCAGGTGGAAAGTGTGGTACCCATTAGTTATTTTTCCTGATCTTCTTCCTCTTCCTACCCTCTCTTCTCCAAGAAGCCTCAGTGTCTGTTGTTCCTGTTTCTGTGTCCATGTGTTCTTATCATGTAGCTCCCACTTGTGAGAAGGTGGTATTTGGTTTTTCTGTTCCTGTGTTAGTGTGCTAAGGATAATAGCCTCAAGCTGCATCCATGTTCCTGCAAAGGACATGATCATGTTCTTTTCTATGGCTGTGTAGTATTCCTTGATATATATGTACCATATTTTCTGTTTCCAGCATACCACTGGTGGACATTTAGGTTGATTCCATGTCTTTGCTATTGTGAATAGTGTTGCAGTGAACATACGTGTGTGCATGTCTTTTTAGGCTGTACATGCTGTTCCCCCATGGTCCAACAGTGACCCTGCCCTGTTTAACTCCCAATTCAGGGACTTAGGCCCATGTAACCACCCATAATCCTAGGTAAAGCCAACTCTGTGCCTCCCAGGTTCAAGTGATTCTTCTGCCTAAGCCTCCCAAGTAGCTGGGAGTTACAGGCATGCGCCACTGCACCCGGCTAATTTTATATTTTTAGTAGAGATGAGGTTTCACCACATTGGCCAGGCTGGTCTCGAACTCCGGACCTCAGGTGATCCACCCGCCTCAGCCTCCCAAAGTGCTGAGATTACAGGCCTGATCCTCTGCACCTGGCTAAATCTGCCTTTCTTCACCTATAACTGTCTGAGTAAATTCTTACCACCTGTGCCACCAGCCCAGCTAGTTGCTGATCACCTCCAACACCCGTCTGATGGGCAAGATTGCCTTTCAGAGTTCAAATTCAAGAGTTCCCCTAGGGCTAAACTCTCCTGTCAGAGCAAGTTGAGCTTAGAGGCATGGCAGTCCCTGGCTGTGCTCCATTACAGAATGCTCCCACAGCAAACCATCTGGTCTCCACATCAGCTGGCATGCTGCCCTTACCATGCCTCTGAGCATCTCTCTGCCAACTCTAGTGTCCAGAGTCTTACTGGCTGGAGTGCTGAGGTGCGATCACAGCTCACTGCAACCTCCACTCCCAGGTTCAAGTGATTCTCCTGCCTCAGCCTCCTGTATAGCTGGGATTACAGATGTGTACTACCACACCCAGCTAATTTTTGTATTTTTAGCAGAAACAGATTTTATCATGTTGGCCAGGCTGGTCTCAAACTCCTGACCCCAAGTGACTTGCCCACCTCGAACTCCCAAAGTACTAGGATTATAGGCATGAGCCATTGCGCCTGGCCTCTCCTCTAGTTTTTAAGTAAATTGTTTTGTTTACTTTTTTGGATAGGTAATAAGGATCTTTTGGGATAGGATTTAAGTGATTTTTTTGTTGTTGTTGTTGTTTTTTTTTTTTTGAGACGGAGTTTTGCTCTTGTTACCCACGCTGGAGTGCAATGGCGTGATCTTGGCTCACCGCAACCTCCGCCTCCTGGGTTCAGGCAATTCTCCTGCCTCAGCCTCCTGAGTAGCTGGGATTACAGGCACGCGCCACCATGCCCAGCTAATTTTTTTTTGTAGTTTTAGTAGAGACGGGGTTTCACCATGTTGACCAGGATGGTCTCGATCTCTTGACCTCGTGATCCACCCGCCTCGGCCTCCCAAAGTGCTGGGATTACAGGCTTGAGCCACTGCGCCCGGCCCTGGATTTAAGTGATTTTATATGAAAAGTCAAACAAGACCAATTAATGTACATCAACATTTTATAAATTTTTATAACCCATTTAAAAAATGTTTATGTGGTCCTATTTGATTCTGTGAATGAGGACATATTATTTCATTTTATTTATGAAGAAACTGATTACCTAAGAGTATAAACCTAGTTGGTGATAGAGCCAGAATTTGAACTCAGGTGCTTTGACTGTTATAAGTAGTGTTACAGTGGTAAAAACTGAACTGGAAGTCAAAGAGCATAGTTATGACTAAATGAATAATTGCTTCTGAAATGTTGACAGGTTCATGGGTTTTGCTAGATAATAAGCATCTCCCATACACAGTAGTATTATACTATTCCTTCTCCCATTTTATGAGTGTTAACCTTTCATGTTGCTTCACCACATCAGTGAACTAATAGATAGTTCTTATGTGCTTGTATGCCATAGTATCCTTGTTCTCGTCTATGAACTCATTCTTTTTTAGGTGCGTTGTGCTGACATTCGTACACCAGGTTTACTTCTGCAAAATGCTGATGTAGTTATCATTTATAATGCCTTTGAATATTAATAAGGCAGAATGGGCCAGGGATGGGTTTTTTTCAAGCAAGAAATTTGTTATTAAAATATATCCAGCAAGATATGAAAAGAGATTAGTAGAGCAGAAATGTTTTCATGTTAAACCTTTTAAAAACAACTCTTCAAACAACTATAAGGAGAGTATATTAATGAAAAGTGCTGTTTATAAAATGAAAACAAACTTTGATTTTTTTTTTGTAACAGTAAATTTTGTAAAACATAATATCTAATTTTTAACTTTGTAAAACAGTATCTTTTTTTTTTTTTGAGGCAAAGCCTCTGTCACCCAGGCTGGAGTGCAGTGGCCTGATCTTGGCTCACTGCAGCCACCGCATGTGAGGTTCAAGCGATTCTCCCACCTGAGCCTCCCAGCTATCTGGGATTACAGGTGTGCGCCACTGTGGCTTGCTAATTTTTTGTATTTTTAGTAGAGATGCGGTTTCACCATGTTGTCCAGGCTGGTCTCAAACTCTTGACCTCAAGTGATCCACCCCCCTCAGACTTTCAAAGTGCTAGGATTACAGGCGTGAGCCACCATTCCCTGTGTATCTAATTTTTGACTGATAAAATGATTTCATGATCTAATATTTCCTTAGCAGTGAGGAATACAATAAAATATCAATTCTTAGTGGGCCTTTATACTTACTTTTTTTTTTTTTTTTTGAGATGGAGTCTTGCTCTGTTGCCCAGGCTGGAGTGCAGTGGTGTGATCTTGGCTCACTACAGCCCCTGCCTGCCAGGTTCCAGCAATCTCCTGCCTCAGCCTCCCGGGTAGCTGGGATTACAGGCATGTGCATATTTTTGCATATTTAAGTAGAGACAGGGTTTCACCATGTTGGCTAGGCTGGTCTTGAACTCCTAACTTCAAGTGATCTATCTGTGTCCGTCTCCCAGAGTGCTAGGATTTGGGTGTGTACCACTGCACCCGGCCTATACCTATTCTTTTCTGCCTCAGTTTTCTTTTCTGTGCAATGACATCATATTGCTATCCTGTTACAAAATAATGGGAATTAACTAAGCCTTATAAATGAATATTAAACAGATATAAGAATGTTAACTTGGAGGCTAGGCTTGGTGGCTCATGCCTGTAATCCCAGCACTTTGGGAAGCTGAGGTAGGCATATCCTACTTGGGAGTCTGAGGCAGGAGAATCACTTGAAACCGGGAGGCGGAGGTTACAGTGAGCTGAGATCACATCACTGCATTGCAACCTGGTGACAGAGTGAGACTCTGTCAAAAAATAGATATATATTAACCTAGAAAACTATGATTAATTATTGAACTTTAAAAATGTTCTTAAGATATTAATAATAGGTTCCTGGAGTTTATTCTGCTATTCAAGTAGTAGAAAAACTAGCAAATCTATGATCACATTTCTGACTTCCCTGCCACAATTGATGCATCAGGACCTATAAGGATCCTTTAATTAGAAAATTGCTATAGTCTGTAGTCTAAGACCCTGAAATCAGGCATGCTTATTTCTTACTTTTTATATGGCATATATAGATTCTAGACACAAGAAAGCTCCTTTTAATATATATGAAGAAGACTTAACGCTAGTATTTTTGGATTGGTACATCATTAAGGTTTTTATCACATAGAAATAAAAATGCACATAATTATATACTGAAGAAGGATACTTCCCTGCCCTCTTTGCAGGATTCATAACAGAGGTGCCTAGTTTACTCAGTGCACCCCTCTCAACTCCTCACTGGAGATAGCACACAAACTAGTATGGGAACTGGAGTGAATGAGCACTGGAACCAGCTGGCTCTGACAGGATCAAACTCTACTGAGACCAGCTGAGTCCCACCCCTCTCAGGAGGGAGTGTGCAGGTGAGTGGGTGCAGGAACTGACCAGACACTTTAGCACTGGCAGGAGTGAACTCTGTGTAGGCCCCACAGCAGTGTCCAAGTAGGGGTACCTGTAACTCCTAAAGCCCCAGAAGGCCTGTTACAGTGCTCTTTTAGCTCTGCCATCCGTGGACAACTTAAGTGTTAACAGCTCAGTAGGCCCTTTACCTTTTCTCATGTGAGGCAGCTGCCCTCCGCCAGCAAGGGCAAAGGGCCAGTGTGACAGCATTTTGTATCCTCACTCATGGTTCCTGAGCTCTTGTCTGGCATCCAGGAAAAATGAGGTCACACGAAATGAATTGAAAGATGGTAAATGCAGGGGATTTTATTGCCAATCAAAATGGCTTTCAGCAAGAAGGGGAGCTGAAAACAGGACAGGGTGGGTGGGGTGATCTTCCCCTAAAGTCCAGCTGGATTCTTCTCTGAAGTTACACTGTCAAACTGTGCCTCTGAAGTCAAGCTGCTTCTCTCAGGTATCCAGCCATAGTCCCATCTGCCAGCTGAGTTTGGGGTTTTTATAGGCACAGGATGGGGCAGAGTGGGGCCATGGGTAGTTTAGGAAAAGGCAACATTCAAGCAGGAAAACAGGGATATTAAGTTCTGACTTTGGGCCAGGCATGGTAGCTCACACCTGTAATCCCAGCACTTTGAGAGGCCGAGGCAGGTGGATCAGGAGGTTGGGAGATTGAGACCATCCTGGCCAACATGGTGAAACCCTGTCTCTACTAAAAATACAAAAATTAGCTGGGTGTGGTAGTGGGTGCCTGATATCCCAGCTACTCGGGAGGCTGAGGCAGGAGAATTGGTTGAACCTGGGAGGCAGAGGTTGCAGTGAGCTGAGATCATGCTACTGCACTCCAGCCTAGTGACAGAACAAGATTCCATCTCAAAACAATAATAATAATAATAAAATAAGTTCTCACTTCCGGCCGCAGTTTCAGGCTTTTTGGCTTGAGGGTGGAGTTTTGCCAGGGACCCACCCTTTTCTGCATAGAATTTGTCTGCTCCCTCTCTTATCAGTACCATAAATATTTAATACCGAGTGGAGGCTGAGCATGGTGGCTCATGCCTGTAATCGCAGCACTTTGGGAGGCTGACGTGGGCGGATCACTTGAGGTCAGGAATTTGAGACCATCCTGGCCAACGTATCAAAACCCTGTCTCTACTAAAAATATAAACATTAGCTGGCTGTGGTGGTGGTGCGTTCCTGTATCCCCAGCTACTTTGAGAATTGCTTGAACCCAGGAGGCGGAGGTTGCCGTGAGCTGAGACTGCACCACTACACTCCAAGCTGGGCAACAGAGTGAGACTCTGTCTCTAAAAAAATTTTTTTTAAATAATAATACTGAGTCTTATCCTGAATGACTAAACCTCTTTATTCTGCCACCTCTTTACCTTTTATATACTCTCTTTCTCTCTCTCTGTTTCTCACACACATACACACACACACACACACACACACACACACACACACACCCTTACCAGTAAATACTAGGTTAAAATCACAATGAAATTAATGTTTAAATAATTTAAAAAGAAGCTAGTTCAACAGAAAGCTAATCATATAATCAAGGCTCACCAAGAATGAGTGATGATTTTTCGTCATAGGCTGAAGATCAGCAGTACAATGTGAGTGACGTTGTTTTCATTATAGTGTTCTCCTTAAGCGTAATTTCCAGTGAACAAGGTATGATTACCTTTTTGTCATTACAGATTTTTATTTATTTTTTTCTGATCATTACAGATTTTTAATGCTAAAGAATGACGAAAGCTGTTGGTGAATTTGATATGGGAAACACCACATACTTGGGTAGTTTTTAAAATGATCATGGTTCATTGATTCATGGACTCTATATGATTCACTGAATAGGTATTAGTCACATGGATTAGTTAAATCACTTCTAAATTAGTCTAGTGCAATGAATTGTGAATATAGATACATACAGCTTATATTTAAGTGGTGTCTTGTGGTAAATTACCTTTATTGTGAATGTCAATGTACAAGAGTTAAGTTTAGAAGAAGAGATTGTAAAGCATTCTGATATTGAAATTGTTCTGAAAAAACTGATTCTACCTTGTAGTATGTGAAAGAGAATAGACTGGGCACGGTGACTCACACCTGTAATCCCAGCACTTTGGGAAGCTGAGACAGGTGGATCACTGGAGCCCAGGAGTTCAAGACCAGCCTGGGAAATGTGGTGAAACCCCCTATCTACAAAAAATAGCAAAATTAGGCAGGCATGGTGGCACATGCCTGTAGTCCCAGCTAACTCAGGAGGCTGAGGTATGAGGATCCCTTGAGTCCAGGAATTTGAGGCTGCAGTGAGTTGTGGTTGCACCACTACACTCCAGCCTAGGTGACAGTAAGACCCTGTCTCAAAAAAAAAAAATTGTTAATACCTTAAAAAAAAATTGTTATCAGTCATCTAACATATCAAAGTAATCTGTGCTTGTTATAGCAAGGAAAATAATCCAGAGATATATAAAGAAAAGTGTGTTAATCTCTCTAGTTTTCCCCTTCATTCCCTCTCCATGAGATTCCCACCCCATGAGTGGTGTAACCATATCATATTTTTGCATACTCATCAAAATATACCTTTGAAATATATAGTCTCCAGTTTTTATGATTATTTCTGTATTTTTTCAAGTTCCAAAATCAGTAAATTAAGTTCTTAAATCCATAGATCTGTAAATTTGTATAACGAAGAAATCATGTGGCACCATGTAGTTAGTCCTGTTCATTGTAATAAAAATCTGTTGTGTTCAATTACTCCTTAGTGATGATATCTTGAAATTCCAGAGAATAGAAGCATTCTGCAATTCTCATTTTGCTTACAAGCTTTTTTCTTCTAGACTAATACATTTATCACCCTGAGTTGAATAAGTACCATTGAACTATAGTGTATACTCACAAAAGGATATTGACAAAGAAGCTGTTAAACAAATTCATTTACATAAGATTGTCTAGCACTTAAATAGTCCCATCTAATTGTAATGTTTTGTTGAGTATATGATAATGGAAAAGAAACATAACCCCAATTTTTGTTTTGTTTTGTTTTGTTTTGAAACAGAGTCTCGCTCTGTCACCCAGGTTGGAGTGCAGTGGCATCATCTCAGCTCACTGCAACCTCCGCCCCCCTGACCCCAGGTTCAAGCGATTCTCATGCCTCAGCCTCCAGAGTAGCAGAGATTACAGGCATGCACCACCACACCCAGCTAAATTTTTGTATTTTTAGTAGAGATGGGGTTTCACAGGATGGGGCAGGCCATGGGTAGTTTAGGAAAAGGCAACAAAAATACCACTGAACTATGATGTATACCCACAAAAGAATATTGGCAAAGAAACTGTTAAACAAATTCATTTATGTAAGATTGTCTAGCACTAAAATAGTCCCACCTCATTGTAATGTTTTGTTGAGTATATTGTAAAATAATGGAAAAAAAACATAACCCCAATTTTTGTTGGGGTTATTTTTGTTGCCCAGGCCGGTCTTGAACTTCTGATCTCAAGTGATCCACCCACCTCAGCCTCCCAAAGTGCTGGGATTACGCATGAGCCACAAAGCCCAGCACCAATTTTTTAATACATATTTTTCTGTATATTCCCTTCTTGTCTTTGTACATACAGTTACATATTTGTAAATAGTTGTATATATATATATATATACACAATTTTGCTCCCTTGTGTGATAATTAAAATATTTATCTGAAAAAAAAATTTTTTTTTTTTTTTTGAGACATGGTCTTAATCTGTCGCCCAGAGCTGGAGTGCAGTGGCATGGTCTTGGCTCACTGTAACCTCTGCCTCTTATGCTTAAGTGGTCCTCGTACCTTAGCCTCCCAAGTAACTGGGACTACATGCATGTGCCACCATGTCTGGCCAATTTTTGTAGATATGGGTTTTCACCATGTTGCCCAGGCTGTTCTGGAAACCCTGAGCTCAAGCAATCCACTTGCATTGACCTCCCAAAGTCCTGGGATTATAGGCGTGAACCACCAGGCCCAGCCCCCAGCTTCTTTTATTCTGTTAAACATATATAAATGTGTGTCTGTCTTTAGTCCCTAATTCTGCATGCCAAGTCCAGATGTGACCAAAAAAAAGACTAGAAGTAGCATCTATCATGAGAGAAGGGTGGAGGAAAAGGGTAGGTTACATTGAATCCCATGTATTAAATCTCTATTCTGTAAAATTGCTTGTACACTCGGCCGGGCGCGGTGGCTCAAGCCTGTAATCCCAGCACTTTGGGAGGCCGAGGCGGGTGGATCACGAGGTCAAGAGATCGAGACCATCCTGGTCAACATGGTGAAACCCCGTCTCTACTAAAAAATACATTAGCTGGGCATGGTGGTGCGTGCCTGTAATCCCAGCTACTCAGGA